>NW_027174092.1:0-300000 GCF_000499845.2 Phaseolus vulgaris
TGATCTATCCCCCGACCTCTCTGCCGCCTGATCTGTCGGTGATAACTTGGTTACTGACCACCGATCACCTCTCTTGGCGATCGTCCCCCTACCTCTCTGCCACCTGGTCCACGTGTCACCCTGTGAGTGGTCCACGTGGTTCTCTGATGCTGACGTCATCGACTACCGATGACCGATCGGATCACTTGGTGTGAGTTTCACCAGGGCTTTGGCCACACCGTGGATTCGTGCTTGGCTTTAGGATACCAGCTCGACGATCTGGTCAAGAGCGGGTTCCTAAATGACTACTTGCTGGACAGAAGGACGGGGGGCGCGTCGAGCTCCCAACCAGCAGGTGGAGAGGCTCAGCAGCACGAGATGCCAACACACGGGGAAATCCACACCATTGCAGGGGGTTTCTCGGGTGGTGGATGCACCGCATCACAAAGAAAGAAGTACGCGAGGTCTGTGATGACGGTGGATATGTTTGAAGACCACTCGCCGGATGTGGACATTACGTTCACAAAGCAAGATCTTCGGGACGTTGTGCCTCATGACAACGACCCCATAGTCATCTCGCTGATCACAGCAGGAAGGAAGGTCCACAGGGTTCTGGTGGACCAAGGAAGCTCGGCATACGTGATGTTCTGGCCGACTTTCACGCAGTTGGAGCTACCCCTTGCCAGCTGAGGCCCTATGGAGGGTGTTTGTATGGTTTCGTTGGTGACCAGGTGGAGGTCAGGGGGTACATCAGTTGAGGACTACGTTTACAGATGAGGCGGGCTCGAGAACAGAGAAAATCAAATACCTTGTCGTAAACGCCCCTTCAGCATACAACATTCTGCTGGGAAGACCCACGCTCAACAGAATAGGCGCTATACCGTCGACCCGGCACATGAAGGTGAAGCTGCCGTCTATGGAGAGGGTGGTGATCACCATCAAATTCGACCAGAAAGAAGCGAAGAAGTGCTATGAGAATAGCCTGAAAAACAAAAGGTCTGTGAGTTACGTGACAACCACCCCGCCTCCTGGTGTGAAGCCTAGATCGACGGTAATAGAAGAGACCGCCGGAAGCGACGTAGTGATGGTGGACGCTGAGCTGGGGAGGGGAACGCCGGTTTAGAGGAAGAAGAGGCAAGGAATCGCCCTGAGGAAGCGAGGGAGCTGGGGATCGCCAGGGCGGTGATCGCCAGAGAAACCAGGCCAAAACCCGTCGAGCAGTGGCTCGAGAGAGAGATCGGGGGAAAGATTTTCAAGATGGGAAGATCTCTGGAGGTCGAGCTCTAGGACCAGATCGCCAAGGTGATAGAGCGGCATCTGGATGCGTTTGCATGGTCCGCTTCGGACATGCCCGGGATCGATCCCGACTTCTTGTGCCATCATTTGGCGATGGACAACCTGGTGAGACCAGTGCGGCAGAGGAGAGAAAGTTCAATGAGGAGAGGAGGCAGGCGATTAGAGACGAAACCCAGAAGCTCCTCGCTGCAGGCCACATCCGGGAAGTCCAGTACCCTGAATGGCTGGCAAATGTCGTACTGGTGAAGAAAGTAATGGGAAATGGCGCATGTGCGTCGATTTCACTAATCTGAATAAGGCTTGCCCAAAGGACTCTATCCTTTACCAAGCATAGACGCCCTGGTGGATAGTGCTGCAGGGTGTAAGTTGTTGAGTTTCCTGGATGCCTTCTCGGGGTATAACCAGATCAAGATGCATCCCATGGATGAAGAGAAGACTGCCTTCATGACCGAGAGATCGTGCTACTGCTACAAGGTGATGCCTTTTGGGCTGAAGAACGCGGGGGCCGTACCAGAGGTTGATGGATCGGGTACTTGCACCAATGCTGGGAAGAATGTGCAAGCATACGTGGACGACATGGTCGTGACCTCGCCAGAGAAAAGCAAGCACGTGCGGACTTGGAGGATTGTTCACTAGATCGCCAAGTTTAGGTTGAACTGAATCCTGAGAAGTGCATCTTTGGCGTGGAGGCTGGAAAGTTCTTGGGTTTCCTCTTAACGAAAGAGGAATAGAAGCCAACCCTGACAAGTGTGCCGCCATTTTGGCGATGAGGAGCCCGGCCACCGTGAAGGAAGTACAACAGCTTACGGATCGGATGGCCGCCCTGTCTCACTTCGTGTCGGCTAGCGGAGAGAAGGGCCATCCATATTTCCAGTGTTTGAGGCGCAATAACAAATTTCCTGGACGAAGGAGTGTGAGGAAGCCTTCGTCAAGCTTAAGGAATATCTGGCGAGCCCGCCGGTTTTGTGCAAACCGCTGGTGGGAACCCCTCTCAGGTTGTATTTTGCTGTAACTGAGAGGGCGGTGAGTGCGGTGCTCGCCCAGGACCAAGATCAGGCTCAAAAGCCTATTTATTTTGTTAGTAAGGTGCTGCAGGGCCCCGAAACGAGGTATCAGGCCCTGGAGAAGGCTGCACTGGCTGTGGTATTTTCGGCGAGAAGGTTGCGCCACTATTTCCACAGTTTTACGATACTGGTGATGACCGACTTGCCCATCCAGAAGGTCTTGAACAAGCCTGACGTTGCTGGGAGGATGGTGAAGTGGGCAGTGGAGCTGTCGGAGTTTGATATTAAGTATGAGCCCCGAGGTCCGATTAAGGGACAGATCTTCGCAGATTTCGTGGTCGAGCTCTCGTCTGAGCAGCACGACTTGAGGGGGACGACTTTCGTTAGGTGCTTTCAGTGGATGGATCGTCGAACCAGCAGGGTAGCGGTGCTGGGGTCATCTTGGAGGGACCCAACGGCGTGCTGATCGAACAATCTTTGAGGTTTGCCTTCAAAGCCAGCAACAATCAAGCAGAATATGAGGCGCTGATCGCCGGTATCTTGCTGGCTAAAGAGATGGGAGCTAAGGTGCTGATGGCTAAGAGTGACTCGCTGCTAGTCACGGGGCAAGTAACAGGCGAGTTCCAGGCTAAAGATCCACAAATGGCGGCTTACCTGGAGTATGTACGGGAATTGAAGAGTTCCTTTGTCTCCTTCGAAGTAGTGCATGTGCCCAGAGAGCAGAATGCCCGAGCTGACTTGCTGGCTAAGCTCGCCAGTTCAGGCAAGGGGGGTAGGCAGAGGACGGTGATTCAAGAAACTCTGAAGACGCCAGAGCATTTGTGGCAGATCACCTGGTTCTTCAGATAAGCAAGTCGACGGAGAAAGCGGCGAGGAGTCACAGATCCTGACTCAAGAGACCTTGAGGTCGCCAAGAATAAGGCATGTCGGGGAAAAGGTGAACATGACGCAGGTCTGCACGACCCATGAGCCAGACACCTGGGTAACACAGTACAAGCGTGCCTGGCGATGGCCTTCTCCCACTGGATCCGACAGAGGCTAGGAAGTAAAGAAAAATTCTAGCAAGTTACAATGATTGACGGCGAGTTGTACAGGTTTGGGTTCACTCACCCACTCCTGGATGTGTGCACGGGGAAAAATGTACAAGAATTATGGCAGAGCTCCATGCAGGGATATGCGGAAGCCACGTCGGGGGTCGAGCTCTGGCCGCAAGGACTCTCCGTGCAGGTTACTATTGGCCAACAATGAGAGAAGATTGCAAGAGGTATGCGCAGTGCTGCAAACAATGTCATCAGCACGCCGATTGGCACAAGGCGCCTCCTGAGGAGTTGAAGTCGATTTACAGCCCTTGGCCGTTTCATACATGGGGAATCGACATCTGGGACCATTCCCGCTGGCGATCAGGCAGATGAAGTACTTGGTGGTGGCATCGAATATTTCACCAAGTGGATCGAAGCAGAACCAGTGGCCCAGATCACCGCACACAAGATCGAAGGTTTCGTGTGGAAGAACATTGTGTGCCGGTTTGGTGTGCCCAAGCGCCTGGTGTCGGACAATGGGACTCAGTTTGCAAGTCACTTGTTGAAGAAGCTGTGTGAAGGGGTGGGAATTCAACAAGTGTTTGCATCCGTCGAGCACCCTAGACGAATGGCCAAGTAGAGTCAGCCAATCGGGTGTTGCTAAGAGGTTTGAAGAGAAGACTAGAGAAAGCCAAAGGAAGTTGGGCTGAGGAGGTACCCCGTGTAGTCTGGGCGTACCACACCACCGAGCAGTCAGGAACCCATGAGACCCCTTCAGCTTGGTCTATGGATGCGACGCAATGATTCCAGTAGAGATCCAGGAGAGCTCGCCGAGATTCCAAAACTTCGTGGAGGAAGACTCGAATGAGGAGCGAAGGTTGAACCTGACCTACTGGATGAGGTCAGGGAAGAGGCGAATTAAAAGCTGAGGCGGTGAAGAGAAGGATTGAACGAAGATATAACTCGAAGGTGATGCCAAGACAGTTCAGAGAGGGCGACCTGGTGATGAGGAAAGCCCACCAGTACGAGGTGGAGAATAAGCTGTCGCCTAAGTGGACGGGACCGTTCAGATAACCGAGGCGCTCGGGAACGGCGCCTACCGCTTAGAAACATTGGAAGGAGGGGCGATTCCCGCACTTGGAACGCCACGCACCTCAAGTTATATTACAGTTGAGAACTTTGTAAGTAAAGACGAACACGAAGTTATATTACAATGTTTCTGTTAAAACAGTTTGGAGGGGGCACTCTTTTTTCCCTAAGGAGGGTTTTTAATGAGGCCACCCAATAAAGAAGAGTTTTCGAAGTTTGAAGGTGTTTCAGATTGCCTGCTTGCTGTTTTCCAAAAGTTTTGAAGAAAGACCTTGTCACTTATATGTGATTTAAGGCAAGTTGAAGTTATTTGCATGCTTTCTAAAAAGTTTCTAAGTCCCCATCGTCTTTCGGCGATTGGCGGCATCAGTTAAAGTTAAGTCCTCATCGTCTTTCGGCGATCGGAGGCACCAGTTAAAAGACCTCAACGCCCTCGCGCGTTCTAAGGAGATAAAGACCTCCTCGCCGTCGAGCGAGTGCAGGCGAGGAAGAGTAAAAGCCTCAGTGTTCCGAGGAGAGAAGATATAGCCCTGGGGCAATGTAGAGGCACCAGTGAAAAGTCCTCAGTGTTTCTGGGGGAGAGGAGATGTAACCCCTGGGAAAATGTAGAGGCACGAGATAAAGACCTTCTCGCCGATGAGCGAGTTCAGGCGAGTTAAAGACCTTCTCGCCGATGAGCGAGTTCAGGCAAGATAAAATCCTTCTCGTCCGAACGAGTTCAGGTACGGTGTAAAGGGTGGAAGAAGTTTGGAGGGTGGCTAAGGTAGGCTCGAAGAGAACGCCTAGCCACCCGGTCTCTTGTTCTGAGCTCAGGGAGGTAGAGAAGGATCCGAAAGGCGCCTCTACCCCAGATAAAGGAACAATGGCCAAGTTGTGAAGCCAGGAGAAGCTGATATCGCCAAGAGTCTTTGGCGACCAGGAGAAATTCAAGCAATGCGAAAAGTCAAGACCCATTTTGATAAGGCAGATCAGATGAGCGGGTCTTAAGCCATTAGTTGAGTTGAAGTTCGTTATTTGAAAAGCGATTTTACGCTAAGGTTCATTACCTTGAGGTTACAAGTTGTTAGAGTGTTATTGTTCGAAAGCTGATGGTTCGTAGCGGGTAGATATAATTGCGCTTACGAAGTTATAAGTTAATTTCTTTGAAGTAAATTATACAAGAAGAGATAAAGCAGACAGAGAAGTTATAAGAAGAAGTGCAAAGACTTTATCATAAGGTACATCAGTTCAAGTACATATACAGAAAAGAGAAAGTTTATTACAATTATATCTAAAGGAAAAGCATAAGAATCGTGGATGGAGGGAAGCAATCAGTCTTCAGAAGGAACAACCTTCCCGTCCACCACCTCGTTGTTGAGAGACACCATGGAAAGATCCAAGTCGGGGTACAGGCAGGCGAACTGTTCCCGGGCGGCCTCAATCCAGCAGCGAGAATCTGGCAGAGCTCAACTCAAGTTCTTCAATCTGTTTCTTTAGCCCCTCGTTCTGCTGCTTCAGCTCTTCAGCTTGTTTCTTGAGTTCTTCAATTGTTTCCCGAGCTTGAAGAAGGTCTTCAGTAACCTTCTTGGATTCCGCCTGCACCTGGGCCAGCTCTGCGGCGATCTTCCCGTTTTCTTCGTTGGCTTCGGCGAGCTTGGCCATGGTGTCGTCTCTCTCCTTCTCCACCTTCCCCAAGAAGACATCCCGATCAGCTGACCTTTTCTCGAGGTTCTTTACCTTGGCGGCGTCTGCTTTGATCAACGCCTCCAGGTCAGCCACTTTGACGCGATAGGGTACCAGCTTGCTCTCCAGCTCGATCTTCTCTTGAGCCAAGAGCTGCACCTTATGGCGTAGATCAGTGGCCTCCTTGCGTGCCACCCGGAGCTCAGTGCTCATAGCATCTTCCACTCGGGAGTGATCGATCTCGGCGAGCGTTAGATTGCAGGATAACCTCTCCGCCTCAATCCTTATGGTGCGATTCTCCGCTCGGAGTGTGAAGATGTCATCCTGGAGCTTCTTGGTGGAACTCTCCACAGCTTTGGATATGATGGAGGGGAAATCCTCCGCCATCATCTTCAGTTTTGCTGAGAAGGGCTCCCACACCCTTTTGACCTCAAGAGAGAGGTTTGCTTGTGGAGGCACCGGGGGGCTTGTTGTTGGTTCTCGTCGCCACCTTCTTGAGTTGGTTGTGGAGTGAGTGCTTCTTGGCGTGGTGGCGACGTCGGGGATTCAGTGATGAGGATAGGCGAATTATGAGCACCCTCATCCCCGACTGGTGCAGCATTTGCGGTTGAGGCGTTTGAAGGAGGACCCCCTCCAGCTGATACATAGGGCGTGGAGGCGCTCGGGGGGTTCTCCATAAAGTTGGGCTCGGCAGCCTCAACCACAGGAAGTGCAGACGCCAGAGGAACTGCTTGGACTGGCGAGGTGGGAGCTGGGGCAGGAAGCAGTGTTGGAGGTGGAGCTGGTGTGGAAGGTGGTGTTGATGTTGGAAGAGGAGGTGGAACAGATGGTGAAGAAGGCGCCACCCTCTTCCTCTTGGTGATAAGGCCATCTCCAGTCGCCTCATCGTCTTCTTCGTCATCCTCTTGGACCACCTGAGGGGTTTTCCTCTTTGGCTTCCTGAGGATGAGCTTTTTGCGCTGATTGGCGGGCTGGGCCTCGGAAGGAGCTGGGCCTTTGGGGGGCGATCTGCCCTGTGCAGCGGCGATCTCCACCACTGAGTTTGGCATGGTTTGGGAACCCGACGCCAACCCATGGGTTCGGGCGAGTGCCCTCAACTCAGCCAGCTTTCCCTTGCCCAACATGAGGTCTGCATAATGCAAAGGAACATGGGTCAGCTTAGAGAGAAAGAAAAACGCATAAGTCAGTATGCAAGAAAAGCAGATAAGTGGTGCAGAAAATAAAACCAAAGTCTTGTGCACGGCAGACAAGACGCCCAGCAACAGTTAACAGAGGAATGGCACAAGGCAAAGACTTAAACATTGAGGCACTAACCTATGCGAGTCTCGAGTTGATCTTCGAAGAACTCGAAGGAGATGAGCGCAGTGGTAAGGAAAGTGATGTTGAGATCTGCCACGCTCTTCCAGAAGAGGCACAGATCTTTGTCCAAGGCTCCCATGTTGTCGGGGCTCCTTGGCCTCCTGAAGCTTCCCTTGGACTCTTTATTCCCCTTGTTTACCCAATACAAGAGGAAGTCGTCGAGCAGCAAGGCGTCCTTGTCGTTTGGGCGCACCTGGACAAACTTGCCTTTCCAATCCTTGTAGGATTGCTGGAAGATAGAGAAGATCGACCTTCCAGCAATCTCGTTCAGACTCACCCACAGACGATCTCCCGGGTGTTTAGCTTCAAACAAGAAGAGGAAAACGTCCACTGACGCTGGCAGCCCCAAATGTGCGCACATGATTTGGAACGCCCGCACGAATGCCCAGCTGTTGGGATGGAGCTGGGCGGCGGCGATGTCGAGCTCGGTGAGTAGTTCCCTTTCAAAACGAGTGAAGGGAAACCTAAGTTTCACCTTCTTGAACAGGGTGGTGTATACGAAGCAGAACAACCCGCCGTTGTTCCCTTTGTCGTCGGCGCACACTGGCATGTCGGGGGGGCAAGGTAGCACCATCACCTGGTCGTCATGCTCCTTGTGGAACGACAGGTGAGGCTCGTCCCCTTTCTTCAATCGAAGAACTGCCCCAGCAGAGTTTACTGAGGAGGTTTCCTTCAACAAGGTCGGGGTGGCCCATGGGTATAATTTTTTGAAGTCCGGGGAAGGAACGGAGGCTCCTCCGGCGACAGGTGGAGTAGCCTGAGCCAGGTTAGGGTGGGAGGTTGCAGGCCTCTCAGCCTGGGAAGAAGAAGCACCAAGTGCTCGCGGTGGGTTGTGAGCTTGAGATGAAGGGTTTCGTGACGAGGGAGGAGGATTTGGGGTGATCTTTGAGCGAGCCATCGCGGAAACTGCAAAGGAAAAAGAAAAGAAGAGGTGATCAGGGTTCGCAGAGGCTAACTCGATCGTGAAAGAAGGGTGAAAAACGAACGAACGAAGGTTCGTTGTAACGAAGACGAAGCCCTAAGTTACGAGAAAGGAGAAACAGAAGAAACAGCCCACAGCGTATGCACCAAACAGTTAATGGATGATGCGAATCGGTTAAAATGCAGGAAAAATCAGCAGAAGAAGTAAAGGGAGTACCTTTTATCATCGGAAGAGCGACGAAGGAAGTTGAGGATTCAGGAGGGTGAAGAGCGTCGTGAGCTTTTACAGAAGGAGCTTGAAGCGTTTGAGAAAGCAAGAAAGTGATGGAACAGTGGAGTGAAATGGGTTTAAGGGTTTTTCAAATGGGTTTTGGAAGCGCAAACGACAATTAAAGGTAACCGTTGATGAAGCCACGTGTCGAGCGATTGGAGGAGTGTTTGGTGGAGCGTCAGGAAAGCAGAAAGTACAACCGCTTGGAATTCTGCGCCAGCGCCACGTAGATCGGTATTGACGTGACTCCTTTAGTCTTTTCGCTGGACAAGTCTTCGCTTAATACTGGGGGGCTTGTGTACCGCCCTGGTAGTCGGAAGTGATGACGTGGCATCAAGCTATTGTATAGGCGTGTTGATGGGACGCCTGGCTGGCAGAAGGGAAGGAAGTCGGGGGGCTCATGTAGTCGCCAGTTATTAAGTTGGCGTGCTCCGATCTCCAGCACACCAGAACCGGCGGTCACCGGGTTAAAGATGAAGTCGCCAGATGTAAACCCAGGCGACCAAGTGATTAGAGATCGCCGAAACAAGGACATCGCCGAAGATGAAGGCAGATAGACATTTCCCAGCTGGCCAGAGGATGAAGTCGGGGGACAGCTTGCTTGAGCATACACGGTGAAACAGGTGGTGCAGATCATGAAGGCGGCCGGCGAGACCACAGGGAAGGTGTCTACGAAGGCACCCTAACTCGCCAATCCAGAAGGGATCGCCCTCCAAGACAACTATGCACTGAGTAGTATCATGCATAAGTAACTTAGCCAAAGGAGAGTCAGAAGTAGCGCCCAAGTCAAGGATGCTCCAGATGATGGCACGTGTACAGCTGGATGCGAGCCACGTGTCCAGATGTGTAACTGCCAGGAGAGAGAAAGTGTCCAGGTATATAAGAGTTTCCAACGAACTTCTGAGGTACGCACGTTCAAATTGTCTTCTTTACGCTTGCGAGTTCTTGAGTATACTGAGAGAGAACTGGTTCACGGTTCCTTAGAGTTCTTGAGTGTTACTCTTAGTAATTGGTGGTTCAGTCACTGACTTGGGCGTTGGAGTGCGATCGGCCGCAGCGGCGTCGTTTCGTCTTTTGCAGGTTCTTGAGGTGGATCGCGGCGAAGGACGGAGGCAAACACGGCGCATACGTCGATCCAAGTTTGACGAGGCAAAACTCCAGCGTTTTGATCAACAGGCAGGATCAGATACAATTATGTGTGGATCCAGCGGGTGATTTTAGCTGACAATTTGAAACTGACTCCTTGCATAACTAGGGATTAGATTAATACGCAGATGTAAGGCAGGAAAGTAGAAATAAAAGGATTTTAGATGACTACTATTCCTTCCAATTCATAATCAGAAGTGTAAATTAATTGGAACAAACTGTTAGGTGAGAATATGTGCACGTGAGCATTAATATATAGGTAATTTAACAATAACCATTTTTTACATTCCATAGTTAGTGATTTTTAATTATCATTTTAAAAACTATATTTAATATAACATTTAATTTACTCATAGTATAATTTTGTTGGGTTTGGGGAATTTATTTCATGTTTGGTAGATAGATAGGGAATAAGCTGAGCTGGTGTTGGTTTGCCTCTCATGATGTCTCTGTTTTCAAAGTTAAAATTCAATTTGACTAAACGTGAATGAATTCGGAAATAGAGATTATGCAGAACACAAGGTTAAGAAAACTGACGGGTGAGGTTACTTTCCTACTTATTTAACTAATTATTTATTTAGATGGAATCAAATGTATGCCAAAAAGTGGAAAAGGTGGATGAGTTATATAAACAAAATAATGAGGAAGGGTTAGTTTCATTCACTCATTAGGTGTGCAGCTACATGCAGCTACATGCATCATTTTGAGAAACTTGAGGAGTAGATTGAAGAATATGCATAGGGTACGGTTTTAAGTTTTATTTCTTTAATTTATGCTTTACTTAATATTTTTATTAAAGTTTTATATTTCTAAAGTGAAGTAAATCAATGACTTATATTATGTTAAAAGAGTAATCAATGACTTGATAATTAATATATATAAAATACGTTGTTGTATTAAGTTTAATGGTTGAAAATAAAATAACTGCATAAGTTTAATAATGTATTTGTGCTTTATTTATAAAAATGTAACATTCAAAATTGAAAATATTTCAGATTTTAAGTCTAAATAAGTTATTTTTACATATATGAATATTTATTTTCTTTTAAACTAAGAATTTGTTTTTAACTATAATAAATTTCACCGAAAACAAATGAGCATGCTTAGTGAGATTTGTATTTTGTTTCTAGCAAGATATATAAAATGGTTAATTTAGTTTTTAAATATGTTACAATTCAAATATTTCAATGTGCCGAAATAAACTGTTTCAATTTTTTTTTTAAATTAACCAAGAACAGAACAAAAAAAAAGCTAAAGAATAAAAAATAAAGAGAGTTACAATGAAGGAATAAAAGGAATATTTTATTCATACAAAACATTAACATCAAAGCTGTTTAATTAATAATTAATCATCATGTATATATTTAAATATTTTTGTCTACATTCTTCTACCTCAGTCTCTCTTAAAAAATAATCTATATCATTTCAGTTTAACCCTAGTTTTATGGATAATTGAAATTAATGTAGAGTAAAAATCATAGGTTTAAGTTGTAAATATAATTTTAAACTCAATAACCTAATTTCTTTAAGAATTAAAAGTTAAAAAAAAATATTCTAATCATTAGCGACAAAAAATGGTGGTCGCTATCACCTTTCATTTCAGCCACTGATTTAGCCACCGAAAATAGTAGTCGCTAATTTGGTTATGAATTTTGGTGACCAAATTTTCTGCGACCGATTTAGCCACCGAAAATGGTGGTCACTAATTTGGTTCCTGAATTTTGGTGACCAAATTGTCTGCAACCGATTTAGCCACTGAATATTCAGTCGCAAATGTGCGACCACTTTATAATTCGGTCGCTAAGATGCTTTGTGACTAGGGTTTTCGCTTCCAACTTTATTTGGTGGCCGTTTCGATCGCAGATATGTTTAGCGATCGATTATAGTGCTTTTAGCGACCGAATTTGGTGGTCGCTAAAAGTGATTTTTTTTGTAGTGACGTATCTATAAAAAGTATTTTAGTTGAATTTTTATTTTTCAGTATCAAATTAATTTTCATTATTAATAAATTTTAACATTTTCTCCATACCATTAATTAATACAAAACATAAATGCTCATAATATTTAATAGAGATAAATCAAGAAAAAAAAATTAAGTTGTATAAAACTTATAAAATAGATCAATAATTTATTTTAAAATGTGTTTTATATTAAGAATAGAAAGAAGCAGCTTAATGTGATCACTTATTAGTATAGAGTACATCTTTTGGATATTGCTATTGCTGCTATTTTGAATTCACTGCAAAATAAGCTTTGTTTATGAATATCTTTATGTGTATTATGTGATTTAGAAGAAGCTTCAATATATACAGCATGGAGCAGCAGCTAGCAACTAACTTGGAAAACAACTCATCATAAGTATAACCTAATGTTATCTACAATTCATCATCTGCATGATCCACACAGACTGTATAAACACAGAATGATTTATGCAGTGTACTTGAAAAATATACTTCTAAGTTTTAGCATGTGATTTGGCCAAAATCTTATTTCTTCATTTCTCATTATTTTCATCCCACATGCAAAGGGATATAGTACTTATATTCTAACCAACCAAGCGCCAACATTGACAATGGTGAAATAACTTCCAAATGACATTCAAAGGTTAATTCACTATAACACCAAGGGATTATATTCATACTTGTATTTTTTCCTCACACTAAGGTGAACACCAAACACTTCTTCCGATGTACCAAACATTTACTAATTGTAGTCACGTTCATCAGGTCATGCTTTAGCACCAAAAAATGATTGCTGGAAGAGCAGGGAAACAAAAGAAAGATTGTAAACATATCGCAAAATATTGTTCAATGTTTTATAGATAAGGACATGCTCTGTTATTGGCTACAAAAAGAATAAAACACAAGAATCTTCATAAGTTTCAATTTTGTTTTTGATAAGGGACATCAGCTCCACTATACATTAGGTAATCCCAAATCCATGAAAAGATCAACTATTTAAACTTATAATTATAATTAGGGAGTTTTTCTTATTTATTATTACAATCCTGATATATTGACACCCTCCGACAGTAACACACATTTGACGCTGCAGATAGTAGCGGAGTGAGATTGTGTGTGAATAAGCAGCGCGAGCTTATTACATCGGTTATTAGTAACAACTGATGTAATATATTTTTTTACTCAGAATAACACATATTACATCGATTCTTAGTAATAACCGATGCTTTTTCTCAAAATAATGCATATTACATTGGTTAAACCATATAACCGGTGTAATATATGACCCATATTCAGAAGACGTGGAAGATTGTTTCGATTGATGGTGGTGTTGGATCGAAGTGTTTCGTCTTCGATCCTCGCGACGAAGAACCTTACACCGGCTTTTCCGATAGACAGCGTTCTAAGAGTATTGTTTCGACGCCGACCAGTTCTGCGCTATCGTCCATGACAACAACCGCACGCGATCCTTGCTGTTAGCGCCAGAGTTGTTCTTGGTGCACCGTCACATCGAGTGCGGCAACGACCATCTCGGTGAGGCGCTGGAGATTCTTGACTGCATAGCGGTCGAGAGCGACGACATTGGCGATCTGGGAGGAGCTTGTCGAGCGACGGCTTAGCGATTCAACTTCACACACTGTTTTCAAACCCTACGTTCTTCCTCTTTCTATTTCCCAAAGTCACATCACCATCATGACATTTACAACAAAATTCTTGTCACATCATCCACCGTTTCCACGTTTGCAGCGTTAAGAGTGTATCACTTGACCGAAGGTGTTAACAAAATATTATTCTTATTGTTAAACATAGAGACATTACTTACTAGTCAAATATTAACATAATATAGATTTGTGGTCTTTTGTCCATGTTATTTATCTTATTTATCTCTACCTTTTGTCACATTGAATTCCTGTCAGACGAGAGCTAACAAATCTGCATAAAGTTGCCATTCTTTCTCTGTAAATATGGCTTACCAAAAATAATCATATTTTTTTGTAAACTCTATAGATTTGATCCATATATTCCTAATCTTCCAAGGAACTAACGCTACATTCTTAAAAGCTTGAATTTATGACGTAGCAAACGTGTTCAAAGAATCTGAGTGTGACATACAATGAGCTAAAGACACTGGGTTTGGGACTAACATTAATACCGCACCAGCCGTTAACCTAAATTACTGACTTAGTCCTTTGAAAAAAATTAGTGCATGAAGCTCCCACAAATTTAGGGTTCTATAAGGTTAGATGGAGACAACCTTATCCAAAGTGAGCAGAAAGGCTATTTCCACTTCTAGAATATAATAATACACTGAAGAAAAGATATTGTTATGCCCCGCCCTTAAGAATCCTGTTTTACACTTGAACTTGATATTACTTAATAGTCACGTTTTAACTATTTCCTCAAGGTTTTCAGCACATATCTATGCTTCAAACTCAAATTAATTTCTGCTACATTAATTTACCCTTTTTGTTGAATAGTTGCAAGGTATGGAATGGATTCAAGGAATCAAAATACCTGGGCTTTTGTTGGAGTACTAGGCTTAACTGTGGTAGTGCTCCCAAAGCGAAATATACTATAGGCTTTTTATCTACAGGCTTCAATATTTGAAAAGAGGAAACGAGTGACTCATCAACAGTCATCATTGCACCAGCATTGTCAAACTCTCCACAGTACTTAGGTGCCGAGAAGATAGTTACAAGTTGTCTGTCAGCAAAGAATTCATATCCGTCTTCAACAACCTGTGACATGGAACATATATAATCAGCATATTGTACATTTTGGATTTCCAGCATTATAATCACACATTGGAAAAGAATATGAAACCTGATGGGCCCTGCAAATCAAATCAAAATCATGCTTCTGAAGGAATTCTGTCACCCTGTCAACACCAAATGTATAGGAAACTCCACGTTCATTTTCTCCCCAACCCCGAATGTCATTGCTAGGATCAGACCAAAGGAGGTCACATAGTAGACCAGTTTCAGGCACTTCAGAAGGACGCGGCAAACTTTTTATCTGATTTAAATTGTGTAACTCAGGAGAGAGTCCACCTGCATGCAGAGTATTTTTTCATCAATTAGAGCTGCCACTGGCAAACAGTTGAAGCATTCTGTGAACACTTTCCAAAGCTTCACATTGAATCTTCGTTTACACTCGGCATAAAATCCAAAGAGTCACATTCATATTGTTAGCATTAAACTTAAAGTCGTCAGCCGTCTTCAGTTTTATTTTAACATTTGAATAGTCAATAATTATTATCTTTAATTCTAGTTTTGAATGTCATTTATACTATGATTTAAATGTAAATTATAGTTAGGTTTTATGAGAGAGAAGTTAAAATTTGAGAAGTCTATTGTAAAACTATTTAAAGAGATTGTATACTTATATTCTCTATGCACAAATATCTTGCTCTGTTTTATTCCCTCAACACCAACACATATCCCAAAATATGCGGGAAATATTTAAATATCTTCGACAAATAAGCTAAATACTTATTAACTGAAAGATGTTTACGAATATTCTCTAAATATTCTAATATACCGATATACCAATATACCTCCCTATTAGTCAAGGATCACGATGCATATCATTCAATAACTGATATCCGGCCTATCATGGTAAGGACCCATAACCAACACTATAAATAAAAGCCTCTGCGGAGGTGTAAGTTACACTTTAATTAGCTTTAAAGAATATATGAAAATCATAGCACTGACTTGAGCGTGTAATCGCAGGTACCTCCCCCGGCCTGACCGAGCATCAACATTGAAGGAAGGAGACTTGAAGAAATCTGAAGATCACCAACACGTAAGCAATTGTGCATCTAATTATAGGTACTATCTAGACCCCTCTTAAGTACAACATCAAAAATATAAAATTTATTATATTTTTTTTATCATCTTTTATTTGAAAACTAAAAATATAATTAATTTATTTTTATTAATTAAATAAAATATTTTATTATCAAAATGAGTTCAAAAGTAGGGAAGTAAGAGAATGTCAAACATCTTTATCCATATTAATTAAATCTGACTTCCACCTTGCATCGCTCGTGTTCATTGTCAGTGTCTGGATCCCTACCATACTCTTTGATCAGTCTCTTACGGCACAACTTCTTCATACGACCGCATAATTTCCATCAGTAACATCAAACTCACGCAATCGCCAATCTACACGACAACTTTCATTTTGATTATGGCACGTGTTATTCGACCTAACTTTCAGTTTAACAGTGAAAATTTAATTCCAATTCCTACTGTTCTGCCAACAACCACACCGCGCCATCAATTCCATCAACCCAGACATTCAAACCCTAAACCGGTAGATATTCTGTCTGCCATGGTTGCATTCATGAAAATGTAGCTTTTCGGTGTCAGTGAGCATGCTTCGTTGTTTCGCGTCAACTTCTATGGAATAGTCTCGTAAATTTCGGCAACAAATCAAGAGTTGTCGACATTCTTAGAGTAATTCACCACCACTATTACTCAATCTGACGACATTTTGACTTAACAACGATGTTCTTTCTTTAGTAAAAAGGAAAGAGAAACGTATTAATAAATATTTAGAGTAAAAAAAGTACATATTCCATAAAATATTATTTCATCATCATCTTTAAAATAGACCAAGTAAAACATGTTAGTGAATCTTTTGGATACAAGAATATAAAAAATTGAACTCAAAATAATATATTATTTCTTTATTTTTATATGTGTATTGTTAATTCTTATCAACATTATTATATATATATAAATATATTAAAATATGCTAAAAATAATTGATTATTTTATTATTATTATTATTGTTTAATTTTGTTTTTAAAATTGTCTTGAATAATCATGATGATAACAAAATTATAATTTGATAGTTCAATAGATTGTTTTGAAATATTATTAAGAGAGAAGAGTTGTTGGTAATATATAATCCTCTAGATATAGAAATTGAGAGAGCTTCAAAATGCAGTCAGCATTTATTTTCCTTCTCTCGTTCGCGCTCTTCCGCGTAAAGTCATATTTGACGTCGTCGAAGTTGTCGAAAAACTTATAGAGCAGTCTCCTTCAGCCACCACTGTCTTTGCTTTCTCCGATTCCTTGTTAAAAGAAATCTGGCCGACCCTCTCTTAACCTCTTTCGCTTCCACCTTGCGTCGTTCCCGCTCATCCTGTCTAGAATTCGACTCCTCACCATCGGCGCCAAGATCCCATCTTCGTCCGACCACCTAACGTCGATCAAGAACATCAAGCTCACCCAAACCCCAGTCTACGACGACGACTTTCTTCTAGTTTACGACGTTGACAGGTTCTTCGATCGTGGCTTTCCGTTTATGAATCAAAGACTTATTTCTTCCGACCACATTGGCAGTGCCTTTGATTCCTTCCACCAAGCGATTGAAACCCTAAAAACTGGAGTATCCACGGGCTTTTAGGGTTTGAATAACTTGGTGGTAGGAATCGAAGGTACATGCCAATGTTTTCTTGGTTTTTACATACTAGAGTCACTTAGCCCACTCAGGATGAGTGGAAAATTAAAAAGGCCTACGAGTCCAAAGTTAGAAAATGCTTTGTGACATGTTGACCAAAGCCAGGGCAAAGTTCGTTCGACCTACTTAGATAAGCGAACAAACATGGGTTGAACTTCTGAACTATTGGGATACCCAAAAGTTTAAAGAAACATCAACTCAGAATAAAATGAATCGGGCTTGAGTTTGGAGTGAGGGCATTGCACTCCACAGGTCAAAAATCACATTCATATATTGCAGTGACCTTGGTAAGTACTCGTCACTTTCTTACATGTAATTCATTTTACTTTTACAACATATACTACTTCTAATTGTACAACATTATTAGGAACATAAATATGGTCGTCCCTTGAACCCGATGAACTTTTTATGGCCACTCACACAAACAAAAAGGGTGATTGGGTTGATACTCATGAAACTTATGTAAGTTCTTGGTATAAATTTTTTTAATGTAATTTCCTAACATTTCCATCTCCTAATGAATATGTAGAAAAACTACCATGAACCTTCAAGAAAATAGTTCTCAGGGATCAACCTTTGATTTCCACCAAGTAGATCCAACAACCAAGCTTTAGGATTGAAAGGAAGCTACTAGAGGGAAGAGTAGATGTCGAGTTTATGGTATGGCAGACTTGGCTGGTAACTTCCGTTAAGGAGTCTCTTCCCTCACTCAACCCTCCTCCTTTGCTTCCACCACTAATCACTCTGATTAATTAGTTGAAAATCAACAAGTTCGTGCAAAAATTAATATGTATGGTCAAAAGTATGCATACTTGGAGGACGAAATGAAAGCTTAGGATGCAAGCTTTGTAAAGCTAATGACCGACCCTTACTCCTATAAAAGGAGGGCTTGGGTCCTTCATAATTCAGAATTGGAATTTGTACTATCAAAACTCTCCCAAATTGGTGATTGAGTGTAGTGAGAACTTGTCTTCTCCTCTTCCTAGTCTCATCTTGAGAGCCTTGGTTCCCTCAAGTGGCGGCATTTCACACTTATATTGGAGCATTCACACTTCAAGTGGCGTGATCATCAACCAAGAACTACAACCACATAAGTCTTCTTTCTTCTCCATCTTCTCCTTCCATTTTCGTGCTTATATGAACTCCTAAACATGTCTTAGGTTCCTTTCTTGCATTTCTATTCGGTGCTTTTGTTTTAAATCTTGTTTTGTTCGGTTCATCTTCTTCCTTGCTGGATTTAATCGGTTCTTCTTCATTTTCCATTGATTTGTTCGATGCATTTCATTTGTTTTGCAATTTAATCGGTTCAATTACTTTCCTACATCTTTTAATCGGTTCAATTGACAAGAAATGGGACTTCCATGTGAGTTTTGGTGTTTGGCGCAAGTTTTGGTGAGTTCTTGAAACATAGAACATTGATCCATTTCTATAAAAGTGCCTATTCAATCTCCAACTCAAGTTGATTCCATAAAATGTCAAAGAATCATCTATATCTTGCTATTGGAATCATATCAGGTTATCACCAATAATTGTTTTAAAATCCAAATCTAAGTAAAGTGTCACCATACAAATGAACAATCCTAAAATCAACTCACATCATGTGGTTATCAGAGCTTAGGTTCTTATGCTTAATTTGCTTGAGTTGATTTGAGACTTTACAATTTCTTTACATTCTAGCACCTTTACTTCTTGTCTTTAAATTCAAGTACCTTTACTTTCTTGTCTTTAAATTCAAGCACCTTTAAATTCTTGTCATTATTTTCTTGCTTTTAATTTTCCAACACCTTATTTTTTGCAGATTTTTTTTCGACCTTTCTTTATATTCATAGCATTTTTTTGTTTTGAATATGTTTCTTGTTATGTATTTTGTTGTCTTACGTTTTCCTTTGAGTCTTATGTTCATTAGTGTTCTAGGTGTCCTTGTTTTGATTATTCTTACTTGCTTTTAATTGTGAAGTTTACAAATTAATTAGAAACTTGTTTTAGTAGAAGTAGATTTAAAGTTCCAAACACATGATTTCAAGTGTTCAATTATAAAAAGGAGCTTGGCTCTTGTAAATACACATTAGATATTGAATTTTAAAGTAAAGTTACTCTTCTCAAATTGAGAGAGATTTTGTGAGACTTGTTCTCCTTCTCCTAGTCTTATCTTGTGAGTCTTTGGGAGCTCTCAAGTGGCGGCATTCCTCACTCATCTTGGAGCTATTCACTTTCCAAGTGGCGTGAACCATTCCCTTGGCATCAACCACATAAGTTTTCTTTCCAACCATTCATATTCTTCTTCCATTTCCATTCCATATCAAACTCTAAACATGATTTGTGATTGTTTCTTAATTTCTATTCGGTAGAACTTATGAAATTGTTGTTTTCAATTGGCAGTTTGTGGTTATTTCTTGTTTTAATCGGTTGGAATTTTTTGTTTGATGTTTCTAATCGGTTCATGGATCCTTAATTGTTTTTCAATGGGTTCATCTTCTTGATAATGGGTTTCTATTCGGTTTAGTGTGTTTGTATCATAGTTTCAATTCGATTTCTTGTTCTTGTTTGTGTTCTTGAGTTGCTTGAGAATCTTGATCCTAATTCTTAAAAGTGCCTATTAATGAATCATCTCCTAATCAACTCACATCACAAGCTTCATCCACATAAGCTTTCCTATCCTTCATCTATTCAATTGCAATTCCATTCCATTTCAATTCCTAAATATGTCTTGTGTTTGTGTTCTTGTTTCTATTCGGTTCATGCTTATTGTTTAGTGTTCTTCCTTTGAATTGTTGCGTTTCAATTCTGCAATTTACCACACCTTGTTTTGTCATTCATAATCACCTATAATTGTGTTTTTTCTTTGGTCTTATGGAAACAAACCTTCACATCTACTTACCAATTGGTAAGTTAATGTCCAGTGGGAATTTTCCTTAGACTTGTCACCTTAATTGCTTAATCAATCTCAATTCTAATTCTAAAAGTGTCACCTAAATGAATCAACCTAAAATAAACTCACATCATGTGGTCTCAAGAACTATGGTTGTGTTTATCTTTTTGAGTTGATTTGGCACTTTACATTCAAGCAATTTACATTCTAGCACCTTTAATTCTTGTCTTTAAATTCAAGTTTACTTTCTTGTTTTTAAATTCAATTACCTTTACTTTCTTGTCATTATTTTCTTGCTTTTAATTTTCCAGCACCTTAATTTCTTGCAGAATTCTTTTTTAAGTCCTTCTTATATTCATAGCATTTTTCATTTTGAATATATTCTTGTGATGTCTTTTATTGATCTTGCTTTTTACTTTGAGTCATATGTTCATTAGTGTTCTAGGTGTCCTTATTTTGATTTTTCTTACTTTGTTTTAATTGTGAAGTTTACACATTAATTAGAAACTTGTTTTAGTAGAAGTTGATTTAAAGTTCCAAACATATGATTTCAAGTGTTCAATTATCTGAATCCACCAAATTTTTGTGTGAAAATTGAATGTTCTTGAAAACTATGCATGATGCAAGCTATGTTCCTTCTTTGCCATAAGTCACTTTAGTATAAAAAAAATACAAAACAACAAGGTATTTTACCAAAACAGAAACAATAACGTTTTGTGCTAGCAAAGTGAATTTAAAAACAACAAAGCATTTGTTTCAAAAGGCATCTTGCTTATCATTTGGTATAGAAATTCATTTTCAAAACTATGGATTGAACTTGATTGGCAAATTGTTTTCAATTTTGTGGAATTTTTTATCCTTTTGCTTTAGCACTTTTCTATTTACAAAGTTTCATAGTTAAAAGTTTAGTGAGTTTCTTAGAGTCTTCTTTTGTGCTTTTCTTGATTGTCTTTTATTCAAAGTTTTGTCATATTTCTTTTCCAACTTTGGTTTAGCCTTGTACTGGCCAGACCTCGGACATCGGCTGAAGAGATCGGCATCAGACGTGACATCGGACCTCGGCGGTCCAGTCATATTAATGGGCCACGTAGGTGGGCCCCATAAATAATAATGAGTTATTATCCATACAAGAGAGGGACCTAAGTCACGAGAGGATTCATGCATGTGGTGTGTATAGCATGTTCAGGTCTAGCACAAGTAAATAACCCTTGGAGGCGCTAAGGCCCATTAGGGTTAGGGTTTCCAAGGGTAGACTGCATGCATAACACGTGAATACTTAGGGTACCCGTAGAACAAATGGCCCTGCAACGCTGGTACATGAGTTGGTACCCTGGCGGCCATACTGTTAGAGATTTTGCACTCTAGAAGAGGCAAGTCTTGTGCCGCGACTGCGCTAAGCTTGTGCAACGCGTCACAGGATTCCTCACCAGTAACCCTAATTCTACTAAAGGAAAGATCCTCGTGGGACAGGGAGTTGACCTAGATATAACCTATATAAAGGGTGGTAAGAACCATAGAAGAGGTACTCTGTTTCTAAGACTAAAACTGCTTTACATACTTTGTTGTTTCTTAGCCCAGTACTGACTTGATCGTCGGAGTACAATCAACAGGTAGGGCTCTCTCTGTTTCAACGAAGCCACCATCTGTCTATGAAGTCAACGACGGCTGAGTCAACCGGCGAGAACATTTGGCGCCCACCATGGGGCCCGATAAAACTAGGTCCCTTTCACAATCGTGTTGAGAGCCACCCAACAACATGAGGAGTACGAGGCAAGGTGCATCTGCACTAGAAGGAGGAGACAGTGTCTCCATTCAACAACTAATGAAGATCATTCGCGCTCTCCAACAGACTGTAGCGGCGTCCAAAGTTGACCAGGATAGGATTCTGGCTGAAGATTGAGCCGAGCAAGCGGCTAGCCAGAACCGCTACCAAAACGACTTGGCAGCGTCGCACGCAACCAACGAAGAACTACGCAGAGATTTCCAGCGCATGGGTGAGCACACAACTGGTGAGCAAATCCTGACCGTACCAGTTAGGGCTCGCCCCATGCCATTCTCACAAGCAATTATGGACATTGTGATACCAGCCAGCTTCATAGGTCCAAAGATCACCTTCACAGGTGTAGAGGACCCAGAAGCCCACATCACGGCTTTGCACACCCAGATGATGGTTTCGGGAGGCACCGACGCTATGCACTGTAAGCTATTTATGAGTACGTTCTCAGGCACAGCGTTGGACTGATTCATCAGTCTCCCTAATGGACACATCACCTCTTTCGACCAGTTCTCGACGTTATTCAGGGAACAATTCATCATCAACTAGGCTCCCCCTCCTGTCTCTTACGATCTCTTTGACGTAAAGCAATACCAGGGAGAGCCTTTGAAGGATTTCTTGAACAGGTTCGGGGCATTGGTGGTGAAGTTGCACACCAAAGATGAAGATATGACGGTACACGCATTCAGATGAAGGGTGTTGCCAAGACCTTTCAGTGATTCACTGATAAGGTGCCGCCCAAAGACGTTCAGTGAGATCCGACACAGAGTCGTCTTCCACATCGTTGCAGAAGAAGAGGTCATAGAGAAGCGCGGAAGCATCAGCTTGGTCCGACCTCGGGGAACTGGTCGTCTTCAGCCCCTAAGGGTATATGAGGCCACGACAGAAAACCCGGGGAAACAACCGTCATATGAAGGAAGGAAGCCTCAAACCAAGGCACGTGCGAGGGAGAACGCCTCCACCAGGCACAATTTTTGGATGGACCTCAAAGAGTTGATCGCCATCCCTAACATGGCAGACAGACTGAAGTCCCCACCGAAGACTGACAAGAGGCTAGGGCCCAACAAGGACGCCTGGTGCGAGTTCCACCAGGCCTATGGCCATGGCCTGCGCAACTGCTTGGCGTTGGGATTCCAGTTAGATGAACTGGTAAGGAATGGTTTCTTGAAGAAATACCTACAAGAACCGCATGGGGACCCGACGTCAGTGGCCCCAGCAGGAGATCAGGGGCATGAGGTGCCCATCCATGTAGAGATCAGAACCATCATTGGAGGATTCTCATGAGGAAGGTGCACCGCATCCCAGCATAAGAAATATGGCAGGAGAGTGATGACAGTAGAAGCACAAAAGTCGGACCAGGCACCCGAGCCCGACCTCGAACTCACCAAGACCGACTTATAGGATGTGGTCCTGCACGACAATGACCCAGTGGTAATCTCAGTAGTGACGGTGGGTAGAAAGGTACATCGCGTCCTCGTCGACCAAGGAAGTTCGACCGACGTGATGTTCTGGTCGACCTTCAACAAACTGCAGTTGTCTCCTGACCAGTTGAGGCCTTAAGATGGTTATCTGTATGGTTTTGTGGGAGACCAAGTAAAAGTGTGGGGGCACATAGAGTTGAGGACAACCTTCACTGGCGACACGACTTCCCGCACTACTAACATCAGGTACCTTGTTGTTAATGCTCCCTCAGCCTATAACATACTTTTGGGCAGGCCAGCTTTGAACAGGATTGGGGTAGTAGCCTCTTCGAGGCATATGAAGATGAAGTTGTCTTCCCTTGAAGGAGAGGTGATCATCATGAAGTCTGATCAAAAGGAGACTAAAAGGTGCTACGAGAACAGCCTCAAAACCAAGAGAGGAGTGTGCGCAGTCACCACCCAACCTCCAAGGGAAGAAGGGGTCACCCGCGTCGAGATCGCCCAAGAGAGACAACCTGAGCCCGTAGAAGAAGTGCTGGAGAGGGAGATCAGGGGTGAGAAGTTCAAGCTTGGCAAGTCTTTAGGCCAAGAAGCACAGGACTAGATTGTCGAGGTCATTGCACGGCACATGGATGCCTTCGCATGGTCTGCCTCAGACATGCCTGGCATTGACCTCGATTTCTTGTGTCATCACCTCACCATGGAGCCACAGGCCCGACCTGTCCGCCAGAGAAGGAGAAAGTTCAATGATGATAGGCATCAGGTCATCAGGGAAGAGACCCAGAAGTTGTTGAGCGTTGGCCACATCAGGGAGATTCAATACCCGGAGTGGCTGGCGAACGTAGTGTTGGTCAAGAAGGCCAGCGGGAAGTGGAGGATGTGCGTGGACTTCACAAATCTTAACAAAGCCTGCCCGAAGGACTCCTATCCGCTGCCCAGCATTGACGCCGTGGTAGATAGTGCCTCAGGATGTAGGCTTCTTAGCTTCCGGGATGCTTTCTCTGGGTATAACCAGATTCGAATGCATCCCAGGGACGAATGCAAGACAACGCTCATGACGGAGCTCTCCTATTATTGTTACAAAGTGATGCCTTTTGGGCTCAAGAACGCAGGGGCAACCTACCAGAGGTTGATGGATAGAGTACTTGCGCCCATGATAGGGCGGAATGTCCAGGCGTATGTGGATGACATGGTGGTCACCTCCCTGGTGAAGGATCAGCACGTCGCTAATTTGGAAGAGCTATTTACCACAATAGCTAAGTACAAATTAAAGTTGAACCCTGAAAAGTGTGTGTTTGGGGTAGAGGCAGACAAGTTCTTACGGTCCCTACTCACTCGGCGTGGGATAGAGGCGAACCCTGAGAAGTGCGCTGCAATCATAGCCATGCGCATTCCGATCTCAGTAAAGGAGGTGCAACAGTTGACAGGGGGTATGGTCGCTTTGTCTAGATTCGTGTTAGCAGGAAGAGATAAGGGGCATCCCTATTTCCAGTGCCTAAAGAGAAATAGCAAGTTTGTATGGACCAAGGAGTGTGAGGAGTCGTTCCTCAAGTTGAAGGAATACTTGGCCAGCCCACCGATACTGTGAAAGCCACAACTAGGCACCTTGCATCGTTTGAACTTCGCAGTCATAGACCGGGCGATCAGCTCGATCCTGGTTCAGAAGCAGGATCAGGTACAAAAGTCGATATATTTCGTGAGCAAAGTTTTGCAAGGGCCTGAGGTGAGATACCAGGCCATAGAAAAGGCAGCCCTAGCAGTAGTATTTTCAGCACAAAGACTTCACCACTATTTCCAGATCTTCACCATAATCGTGATGACAGACCTGCCAATTCGCAAGGTCTTATAAAACCCGATGTGGCGGTACGAATGGTGCATTGGGCGGTTGAGCTATCAGAGTTAGACGTACAGTATGAACCTAGAGGACCTATCAAAGGCCAGGTTTATGCTGACTTCGTAGTAGAGCTCTCCTCGGCAATCGCGCACAAAGAGGAAGCAGGTTTCAGGTGGGTCCTCTCTGTAGATGGGTCCTCTAACCAATAGGGTAGTGGGGCTGGTGTCATCTTGGAAGGACCAAATGGGTTCTTGATCGAGCAGGCCTTACGGTTTGCTTTCAAGGCCAGTAACAACCAGGCGGAGTATGAGGCCTTGATAGCTGGAATGTTGCTAGCCAAAGAGATGGGGGCGAAGAGTTTGCTGGTGAAGAGTGACTCCTTGTTAGTAACGGGGCAGGTTATGGGAGAATACCAGGCCAATGACCCCCAAATGGCAGCATACCTACAGTATGTCCAGATTCTCAAGGAGACTTTTGCGGTGTTCGAATTAGACACAGAAAATTTGGTAAACCAAACAGTCAGCACGTTTTTATGAAAAACAGAGGAACCTATACTGGAATGAAAAACAGAATTGAGAAACTTCAAAAGACACAATAGAATTGATGTTTAAGAACTTGTATAGATCTAATACACAAACATGAACTCAAAACTAAAAATAAAATGCACCAAAGGATCAAGAAAAACAGAAACCAAAATTTGTACTCAAATAAAAGCAATCAACCAAAGATAGCAAGAAAGTACTACTAGGAATTGATGACATTATAGGAAAAAACATGACTAGACAAAACAAGTATGGATTCAAAAATTAAAATGACTCAAGCACAATGCATTAACAACAATTAAAACAGCAAGAAATACTCAAAAAACACAAAAACAAAATCACTAATCACAAAAACAGAATCAAAGTGTGCAGCAACTCAAAATTTTTTTTGCACACAACCATAGCTCTAGATACCACATGATATGAGTTGGATTGAACATAGACACTTTTAAACTCATGAAAACAACATTATATGAGAATGAAAACAACAATTCAAGGATCAAAGAGTGCTTAAACAATGAAAACGAAATTACATCAACAAAACAACTAGCTGAAAACAGAAATGGAATCAAGGAAGCTTAAGGAGTCATCAATGGAGACATAGCTTTCCAAAATGATGATCCAAACTCAATAAGAGTGTTATCTCCTTGTAAACATCCATGGAACAAGATATTAAACGCAATTGAATTTAAAACAAAAGGTACATAATAGAAAAAAATGAAGAACAACACAAGGAACACAAGAACAATCGGTGGAAATGAGAAAAACATTAAAGAGATGCTAAACTACCGAATGAAATTGCAAAAGAAGATGAAAGGAATGACACTTATGGAATGAAGCTCGGCTGGAATGAGAATTTGGAACTGCATCACGCCACTTGGAGGTCTTGTTCCAAGATAAGTGAAAGGAAGTTGTCACTTGAAGCTCTCCAATGGCACACAAGATAAGGCTATGGAAGAAGGAGAAACCAAAACTCACAATTCTCTCTCAATTTGAGTAGAGTTTCTCTATATCCAATTTCCAATTCTGAATTTTACAAAGGCAAGCACCTTATTTATAGCCTAAGAGGTGCTGAAATGAGAAGCTAAATCAAATTCAAATTCCCCCCTAAATGACACTAAAATGGCGCCAACTAGAGCATGAGGAAGGTGTGACTTCCTTTCTAGTTTTGGCACCTCCTATATGACACCTACACCCCCCCCCCACTAAGTCACATGGACAATGTGACTCTCTCTAATACATTCACACCTATTTATTTAATATATGCACCCCTACACTATACAATAGAAATAAGAAGAGTCATCTTTTGACACTCTTGTCCCAAAGCTCTTGCCA
The DNA here is from genome assembly GCF_000499845.2 of Phaseolus vulgaris. Lineage (NCBI taxonomy): Eukaryota > Viridiplantae > Streptophyta > Magnoliopsida > Fabales > Fabaceae > Phaseolus > Phaseolus vulgaris. The sequence goes on from NW_027174092.1 coordinate 26,958, forward strand.
TGCTCCTAGTGATTCTTTGGGCTTGGGCCCCTTCTTGGGCTTGGGTGTCATGGGCTTGGGCGTCCTCTACTTGGTTTCCATCAAGAATGCCCGAGCTAACTTGCTAGCAAAGCTCGCCAGTTCAGGCAAGGGGGGCAGACAGAGGACAGTCATACAGGAGCCCCTGAGGACACCTCGAACCACCACAGACGGCCAACAAAAGTCCAACAAGAAGTCCAGCAAATAAGCACCTCGAAAGGTGTTAAGAAAGTCATTGGTCGTTGACTCAAGAAACGTTGAAACCGCCCAGAATAAGCACGTATGCGATATCAAGGGAAGAGTCAATGCACGTTTGCCTAGTTGAAGGAGGCGAAACTTGGATGACACCCTACCAACGCTACTTGGTTGATGGGATACTCCCGCTGGAACCCACAGAGCCCAGAGTAGTCAAGGAAAATTCGAGCAAATACACCTTGATTGACAGGGATTTGTTCAGACACGGGTATACTCACCCTACCCTGATATATGTAAGTGGTGAGCAGTGCACGCGCATTATGGCATAACTTCACGAAGGGATATGCGGGAGTCACATTGGTGGTCGAGCTCTCTCATCGAAGGCCATTCACGCTGGATACTACTAGCCAACCATGAGGGAAGACTGTACGAGGTATGCACAGCGGTGCAAATAGTGCCAACAACATGCTGGCTGGCACAAGGCACCCCCAGAAGAGTTGAGATCGATTCATAGCCCATGGTCGTTTCATACCTAGGGGTTCCCTCTAGCATTCGACAGATGAAGTACCTCGTGGTTGTCATTGAGTACTTTACAAAGTGGATAGAAGCTGAGCCAGTTGCACAAATCACAGCCCACAAGGTCCAACACTTTGTGTGGAAGAACATAGTATGCCGTTTTGGAGTCCCAAAACGTTTGGTGTCCGATAATGGCACCCAGTTTGCAAGCCAACAGTTGGGCAAGTTGCGCATAGAGCTTGGAGTAAAGCAGGTGTTTGCATCAGTCGAACACCCCTAGACAAACGGGCAGGTCGAGTTTGCCAACCAAGTTCTGCTCAGAGGTCTAAAGAGAAGGCTGGAGAAAGCCAAGGGGACTAGGGCATAAGAGGTTCCTAGAATTGTTTGGGCTTACCACACCACTCCCCAGTCCATTACCAAAGAGATACCCTTTAGCTTGGTGTATGTTTCGGACGCAATGATTCCTGTAGAAATCCAGGAGAGTTCACCATGTTTTTAGAACTTCGTGGCTGAAGAATCCAACGAAGAAAGAAATGTGAACCTGGACCTACTGGATGAAGTCAGGGAGGAGGCTCGCATCAAGGCTTCAAGAGAAAGGTGGAGTACAAGTACAACTCCAAGTTGAGACCTCGGCAGTTCTAGGTCGCCGACTTGGTGATGCGAAAATCCCACCCCTACCAGCTAGAAAACAAGTTATCTCCCAAGTGTGATAGAGGCGCTTGGGAACGGAGCCTACAAGCTTGAGACCCTAGAAGGTGGGACGATTCCTCGAACTTGGAACGGAGCAAATTTAAAGTTGTATTTCAGTTAATTATTTCATTATACATAGTTTAGGGGACACTCTTTTTTCCTTATCAGGGTTTTTTAACGAGGTCACCCAATAAAGTTCCAGTTAAAAGATATATCTTTGCAAATTTGTTGTACACTGAAGTAAGTGAACCCCTCTCTTGGGTTAGAAACACCAAGATTGGGAATAGTATGGTTCTTAGTGAGTCTCCCTCTTGCGTGGGAACGCCAAGGTCGAGACAGTATGGTTCCCAGATAAAATACTCCCTTGTCTTTATACGGAAAAGGCGAGGTCAGTAAGTGAACCTCTCCCTTGGGTTAGAAACACCAAGATTGGGAATAGTACGATTCATCTTTTGCCATCAGACATACATTTATTTTGGAAGCTGCAGAGGATGATCTAAAAGAGAACTTATCACTGTCCAGCCAAGCATTTCTTGAATCTTTATGAATTCTTTCAAGAGTGTCTCACATATCTTTAGCTGAAACACACTCTAAAACTCTAAGAAACTCATTAGAATCAAGAGCAGAAACAATGATGTTTTTAGCAATACAATCAAGATGATCTTTTTCACTTTCAAAGAAAAAAATATTAGTTTCAAGCAAAGGTATGAAAGAACTGTTTGTGATGACATCCTAGATTTTTCTATCTATAGAATCAACAAAAAAAATTTGTTCTTAAACACAACAGTTGATAGCTCAAACCACAAAATAAAGGTGGTCTATTAATAGAAACTTTTTCCCTAAAAGGTAACTTGTCAGCCATTAAAAACAAATTTGAAAAACAGGACTTGAGAAAATTTCAAGAACCTAGGTCTTGATGCCAATTGTAAAAATTAATGGCCTAAACAAGAGGGGGTGAATTGTTTAACAAAAGATTTTCGCAAATATTAGCTAAGAATGAAGATTTATGAAGAATTACAAAAACAACAATCAGGGAAGCCAAGAAATCAAAGTTGTTAAAACTGTTTGTAGAAAAACAATCGGTTGAAATTTTGATTTAACCGGTTGTTTAAAGCAGTGGAGACAAAAACCACATCAAACAGTTTGTAATGAGTGAGAGAGAGAAAGAGAGAAGATCACACAATCAATTATACTGGTTCACTCCTTAGAGCTACATCCTGTCCCCAGAAAACCACTTGGTATTTCACTAAGTAATCAACAACAAATTACAATCACACAACACCACATACCCTTTTTGCCTTTACACACACACAACCAGAACAATCCTCTGACTTGCAGATTTACTGTTTTTCAAGAATACAAATTGAAAACAATTACAAGAATAAAAGGAACATATTACATTTGGTGTACAGGAAATCACAGAGCTCCTAATTCACTTCTTGAATCAATGGCACAGCCTTAGGCAATCTAGCAAAGCTTGAATCAAATCTTCCTCAAAACAATTTCTTAATCTCTTTTTCTGTGTTTTCAAATATGGAGGGTAACCCAGTTTTATAGCTTTTCAAACTAGCTGCTTTAGGCAGTTAAACACGAGCCAAAACAGTTTCAAATCAACTGAAAACAGATTTAACAGGGTTTTGAAAAGCTGTTAAGAAATTCAAAAATCAACCGGTTGAAATGTCGTTTTAACCGGTTGAATTGGTTTTAGCAGTTAGTAAACCAAGTCAAAAACAGTTTGAAAACACTTCAAACAAGCTGGGTGGAAAACAACTGACTAAACCAAGAAATCAACCGGTTGTTTTTCACTTGGCTTAGAAAAACACTTTTCATTTTCAAAACCAGATTGATTCAGTGATTCTTTGGATTACGAATGAATTTTACAAATTCTAAACTACCTAGAAATAAACACCAAACTCAGTAGCACAAGCATCAAGCTCTCTTCACAGATTTGGAGGCATCAAAGCTTCATTTTCAACATGGTTTTCACCTGATGCACCACCCTCGAGTGCTTCTTTCTTGCGTTGTTGGAGCTACCTCCTCCAACGAATCCTCCAACGATTGTGTTGATGATCTGTTTGTCACCTTTTCTCTCATCCGGTCGTTTTCTTGTGCCCTCGGGCGGGAGTAGTCCTTTTGTCTTGTTGGCACCTTCATGGGGATCACTTGGCACCTTGGCTCCCGAGTACGAACCGACGGAGGTGCCCATCTTGGATAAGTTCTTCAATCTTATCTTCAATGCCTGGCATTCCTCGGTAGTATATCCATTGTTTTTGTGGTACCGACACCTACGAGTACAGTCGGCGTTATTAGGGCTTGCAGCCTTCCTTGGTGGTGGGATCAGCTCCGCACTTAGAGCCTCGTCCAAGATCATTCCCCTGTCGGCACTCAAGGGGGTGTATCTTATGAATCAGTGGCCCTGGTTGTCTTTACTCCTATCTCTTCGACTAGTAGTTGGTCGGCTTTGACACTCCTTCTTGTCCTTCACCTTGTCTCCACTAGCCTCCGATTGGGCCTGATTTCTGAAGTCCCTCAGTCCTCCAGCTGCATAAACTTGGTAGCCCTCCGCCTAAGCTCGTTCAAGCTTGCAGGCAGTTGCATGCACAAGCTATCAGCAAAAGGTCCTATTCGCAAGGTCGTCAGCATGTGATGCATTGCTACATCCGGGCTTAGGTTCTGGATGTTCATGGACACTTTAGTGAACATGTCCACAAACTTCCTCAATGATTCCTCATTCTCTTGACGGATGTTGACCAGGGCGATGGAGGTCAGATGGTGCGGTCAGCTGGTGGTGAACTGTGTCTCGAACTATGACACCAGTGTCTCAAAGTAGTCGTGGGGGGAGCTTTGTAAACCAACTCAAAGCCCCTCCTTTCAGCGATGCGGGAAACACTCAGCATAAGACCGCGTCGTCCAAGGTATACAAGCTCATATGCATGGTGTACGTGTCTTTGTGCTCGTTCAAGTCGGTCGTACAGTCATAACGATTATAGAGTCGATAAAAGGGTGTCGGCGGACAGAGTCCAAGGTACTGGTCGTGGGGATCGACTTGTTCGGATAGGACTTGTCGTCAACCTCTTGGAAGTGAATTTTTTCCTTCGGCTCCTCAACCGTCTTGGGGCTACTGAGGGTGGTGAAGGACCTCCCGACAAGATTGGTCGGTCCAGCGGACAGTCCGCCTTCTACAAACTTTCGTTTCATCTCTTCATTTTCCTTTCGGAGAGCCAGGATTTCAAACTCGTTCTTCCGAGTGATCCTCATTCCTTCTCTTCATCTTAGCCATCTCTCTCTGCAGAGACATCAACAATGCCATCTGCTCAACTTCGGACATCCTTTAACTAACCATGCTTCGGGTTGATACCATTTACTTTCTTCTTCGCTCTCGAACGGAGTTGGGGCCTAGAGAACGATTCAAGCTGCTCCTCTACCTAATCGGTCAGTCGGTCAAGTCTTCCCTCCTTCCTCTCAAAGCAGTCGTTTCACTCTCCTCTTTTAGCCCTACCTCTCGATCTCCACAAGTCTAGACTCGAATGGTACCAGCAAAATGCACTTTGACGCTCAAGTTAGAATTAAGTATTCAGCACTCGGTATCCTGAGCATTGTTTATGACATAGCTGACTCTTGGATTTTGTGTCTATTTATATGATTATTATGGGTCTTTTCTCATTGGGTCGGATTATGGAGTTAGGTCATGTTTAGGGATACATTACCTAGTGTTTGACTGTTGATTAGCCTTATTAATCTTGCTTAAGCATAATGATCTTTGTGGTGTTGGTCGGCATATCGAGACAAGGTCTCGATCGTACGGACTCTACTGGTACATCTCCAAAATTCATTTTCGAAAATTTTCCAAATTTTTTTTGTGGTTCAGAAAGCAAATCCATGGTGTGAACAGTAGTCTGGAGTTGTTTGGAAAATTTCATGAAGTTCTGTTGAGCTCTCCATTTGTGTTCACTTTTTATTTGAATTTGGCGCGTTGATTTCGGTTGAGATTTGGAGCATATCTTTATGAATATGCGAATAGAAGAAGTTTACTGTGTTTGTTGAAGCAGAATTTCAGTTTTCGTTTAACTCTGACGGTGTTGTTCGTGGACTGTTCATATTCATCAAATCCTCCTCTAGCAGCTTTCACTTTCTGCAAATTGAAGAGCGAAAACAGTTGTGGTTTTGAATCTAAGTAAATCGGTGCGAATTGCGGACGGCAGTATTGTGGTTTCCGGCGAACGGAATCAGTGAACGCAGTTTGTGTTTTCCGGCGACCTATATCAGTGAGTTTCCGCGTTTTCATTTGCGTTCTTCATCTTGTTCTTCATTCTTTTTGGAGCGATTTTGGAAATCTATGATTAGAATCGGTTTTGTACTGTTAAAGCATTGAAGCAAGTTGCTGGTGCTAATGCGAAACGAAAAAATTTCAGCGACGGAATATTGCAAACGGCAGTGGCGTTTTCCACGAAAACAGTGAAGCAAGTTTTACGTTTTTCGATGAGATAGGTGAACGGAGAACTGACATCGTTTTCTCAAACGATTCTAGCGGTATCGTTTTCGGTTGTTTGCGGTAGAGGAATTTCATTCCGGTTGCTAGAAATACAGTGCTTTGTTTCAAAAAAAAAGTTGATCTCTGCTGGAAATAAAATTTTCCTGAGTTTCAATTCAAGTTTTTGAAATTGAATGTTGTGGTACACAAGTAGATTGGTGAAGCAGGGGCACTTGAATTGACAACAATTTAGTTGATTCAAGTTTTGATATTCAGGTGTGTTGACAGACGTGTGGTTATTGGTGCAGATTTCACAAGTGCACTCTGAAAACATTTTATTCACTAAATGAAAATTAAATTGGTGCAGAACGTTCACTGGTTTTGATTAAAAAAAAAAGACAGAGTAGAATTGGCAGTTGTTGTACTGTGATTAAATTGAAGAACTATATGTTGTTGAAATACTGTAGAATTTTTGTTGATATAAATTTTCTGGACTTGATGCAAATTTGGTGAATACGTGTTTGATCTGGTTAAATTTCTCAACAATTTTTTTAGTAGGAGAAGCTTAAGCGTGAGAATTGGTGTGCACTGAATCAAGCATAGAAAAGTGATATGACAGAGAAATCCTTGATAGAACTAGGGATGGCAAAGCGAGGCGGGCCATGCGGGCTGGTCCGCGGTCCGCATGTAAAAAACGCGGGGCGGGCTAACCTTTTCAACCCGCTAACCCGCATTAGCCCGCCCCGCATTAGCTCGCAGCCCGCGCGGGCCAGCAACGGGGCGGGCTGGCCCGCTAACCCGCAAGAAAAAAAAAGTGTCATTTTTTTAATGTGTGCAGATGACGGGGAAGATTATAATTATGAAAAAATGGATGAAAATTCTTCTAAGGCGACATCCAATGTTATTGAAATGAAAGAATGTCAATAATGTTTATGTTTAATGTTTTTTAATTAATGTTTATGTTTATGTTTAATGTTTTAGAATTAGGTATGTTTAATGTTTTGGAAGTGGAAGAATAGTGATATTTGATATTTATCTTAATGTTTAATTTTTTGATGTTTGAAAAGGAAGAAAAAAAAATTTGGATTTGATAGTAACAAATATATAAGTTTAATTTGACAATTTTTTAAGAACAAAATATAAAAAAAAAATATTTAATTTTAAAAAAAAGAAATGCGGGCTGGCCTGCAAACCCGCGGGCCAGCTCTTATGCGGGGTGGGTCGGGAATTCTAACCCGCAATAACTTTGCGGGGCGGGCAACCCGCCCCACATTTTTGCGGGCCAAGTACGGAGCGGGCCAACCCACTCTGCATTTTTGCGGGCCAAGTACGGGGCAGGCCAATGCGGAACGGACTGACCCGCTTTGTGACCCCTAAATGGAACCCGTGGTTTGACTTTTCAACGTGTATTGATTGGTGAGAATTGGAGTGCAGAGAAGTTCATTGAAATCTAGTAAATTTCATTCCTAGAAATTCTACTAGCGGGACCCATGCCATTTACATTTCTTTGATTTAATTTGGTGGAGCTGCCACGGTGCTGTGCAAATGATGGAAGTGCAAATGATGGAAGTGCAAATTATCTTTAATTTCTAAAGCAATTGCTGGTAACTTTCGTGATTTGGTAAAAGCAACCTGATAATTATAGTGGGCCCAACAGATTATGGCTACTCAGCATATGTGTGAATTGGTATGATTTTTGGTTCCAAATTGCATGAAGCAGCATCATTTGGTTTAAAAAAAATCATCCTTTAACTTTTTTTTTAATCCATTCTAGAACCATTTTCTACGTAATTTTTGTTGAGTGGCTACTTGAAAATCTTTAATATCTTGCTTATCTTGAGTTTATAGATAATCTTTGTGTTTGTCATCTCTAATCTGTTTTGAGTTTTACTCTTCAAATTAAGTTTTTATTGCTTTTATTATTGACCTCTTGAAGTGAAGTAGATCTTTAATTTGTTCTTTGTGATAATTGAGTTAATTTCTAAGTAGCATCCTAAGAACTTTGTAAGGGGTACTCACCTTTAGAGGATAAACAAGTGGAGGCTTAGAGAGAAACACTTCTGAGAGAAGAGAAGAGAACTTTGAAGATTTTTTTAAAAAAAAATTGTGTGATTTCAATTTTTGTAATTTTTCCATTATCTTTACTTTAGGTGTCTTGGAATAGCCTTTAGTGTTCTTCCATCTACTACAATTTTTCTTTAATTTGCTTATTATATATATGCTTTAGACGGTGAGTGTGTCTTGAAGGTTCACAAGTGCCAACAAGCCTCACCATTAGGAGTTGTCTAGTTTAAATTTTTGCAATTTAAATTCTTAGTTTTTAAAACTTTCTTTTAGTTTCTTTCTTTAGAAAACTCTTTGTTTGTGTTGAAGAAATTTTCATTGGAAGAATATTTGTGAAGTGCATTGGGATAAGTTTTGGCTAGGAAAGACATGGTATTTAAGAGTATTCATTATGACCCACCTCTCTTTCCTGGGAATTTACCTTATGTGCTAAACTCACTTTCCTTCTTGTGAAAAATCTTTTAAATACAAAACTTAATATGTCTATGTATACTTCTCATCATTGTAGAAGTGAATCAAGTTCTTCAACAAAAAAATTGAAAAATATTTCTCAAGAACTTAAGTCACTTAAACTATGGAGGCAACAAGAGGTTATTCAAAAAGAAAAGAAAAAGATTGAAAGAGATGTTTGTCTTTCCATTCTTGAGAAGGAACTTAGAATTTTAAGTCAAAAAGATGAGAGAAAAATTAAAGAAAAACAAAGCATAGAACATCCAAAGAACCTGGAAAAAGAAAGGAAGGTAGGGTATATATATGAAAAATTTGGCCAAAAAGGTAATAGAGATGAGGAGTATAGTCATAAAAGAAAGATTTATAACCCTCATTTTCAAAGAAAGGAAAGGATGTGTTTTGAGCCTAGAAGTTTATATTATTCTATAGAGCTTGAATTATACATCCCCTACTTTGATGGAAATAAAAATGTTGAAGCATATTTAAAATGGGAGACAAAGGTTGATCAAATCTATGAAAAACACCAATTGGATGAATTTAGCAGATTTTCCATGGCTACCCTATGTTTTCAAGAATATGCCAGGTCTTGGTGGACACAAAGAGAAATTGATGTTAGAATTGGCAAAAAAACAGAAGTCATGAATTGTGATGAATTGAAGTTGTGTATGAGAAGAAAATTTGTTTCGGCTTCATATGTGAAAAAAAAAGCTTAGAAAAGAAATGAAAGAGCTTGTAGAAAAAGGAATAAACTTTATAAATGGAGGAAAAGAATATGTTAGAAGAGAAAAATTACAAGCTCGTAAAGAAAGAAAGGTACAGGAAAGAAGAGACAAAGAAAAAAAAATTAAAGGAAAATTCTTTTTTCTAGATTGAACCAAACATTGAGATAAATTCTTCTCCCATAGAAAACCCTTGTGAGAATATGCTTGAAGAAAAATCAATGTCTGGAGCTGAACCAGATATGAGATATAAACCTTTCCTCCACAAAAAAAGCCAAATGAGCGGTTGTTTGAAAAAGAAGAAGGGGAATCTAGAAAGGACAAGGAGTATCTTACAACACCTCCTACAAGCATAGTTGAAAAAGAATCCTTAAAGGGGGATTGCAATACTTTGAACTTTCTTTTTCCTTTAAATCATGATGTTTACTCTTATTCTTAAAAATCACAAAACCAACACTTTGTGATGTTGTTGCTTATTTTGGGCAATGAACAACACAAAGGAAACAAAAATATTTTTGAAAAGGGCCCTATTTCTTTCTCACAAAACTTTTATAAAAATAAAGGGCCTTATTTTCTTACTGTTTTATTTGGATACGGTTGTCTTAACTTTCTTATCTCACTTTTCTTTCATGTTTACTGTAGATTAATATTTGACCCGGAGGAAAATACTTAATCAAATAAAAAAATGTTGTTATCATTGAGCATCATTTAGATTTGAGGACAAATCCTTTTCAAGAGGGGGAGGATGATGGCAACCGTCCAGCTGCAAGAAGATAGACGAAGATCGAGCTTTAATGAAGAGTTTGTAGAGTCTTTTTTTTCTTCTTAGCCTTATAAAAATTGTATAAAGTAGTTAGGAATTTTTGGGCCTTGTATTTTGGGTCAAAGTAGAGAAAGATGTAAATAGAAAAGAAAGTGAAGTGTAAAATAGTAAAATAGGGGTGCAAATAGAAATGTAGCCAAGGAAGGCATGAGGCTCCACATGTCTTCTCCTCAATGAAGAGGATTTGCACAAATAAGGTGGTGACACTTGTCTTGCTCTCATTTGAGAGATTTTGGGAGACTTTCTCCTATAAATAGGAGTCTCTTGTACATGTATTTTCAACTTGGAATTAGTAATGAAATTTTGTCTATTTTTTGCCATTCTACTTATTCTTAAGTTCTCCCTAGGTTAGTCTACTTCAATACTTAGCCTAGACTTTTTCCTAGTGAGTTGGTCTCACCAGTTACTCTCACAAATTCCTAACTCCACTTCAATCCATGAAAATTCCTCTTGAGTTTTTTCAATGTTTCTGCTCCTCAGATTCTCCTTCATCATCCATCCAAAGAAGAAATTACAAAGATCACTAGTAGAAGAAGAGTGTTTTTCCATCAAATGTCCTCCGCACTCTTCCTCTTCAATGCTTCCAACTCCCTCCTTACTTCCAACATCATCTCGATGGGATCCTCCTAATGATTATCGACCTCATACGCTATGTGTTTTTCGTTGCTTACCATGTTTCTTGTGGTTACCATGTGTTTTTTCTGTTAAAGTTTTCACTTGGCTTCATGGTGTGCACCAAAATGTTCCTATAAAGTTTGCAGGAACATGTATTTTCACGTGCTCACTGGTTCTGAGTCTTTGCTATTTGTCGATTTCTTTAATCTTTGGTTCTTTCGATCTTCCCAATCTTCCCAATCCTCTCGGTTGCACGGATATATGCAATTATACTTCAATACTCAAGTTAGTTTTTAATTTTAAATTAGTTTAAATTGAAATAAGTATACAAGTTTTGGATTTGGATGGAATTTTCGAACCTTATATCGTGGATTTTCATCTATTTTTGAACCTTATGTTAAATATGTAATTTCTTCTATTAAGGTATAATTACCTTATTCGTCCCTACTTTATGGGTCAATAGTCAATTTAGTATAGTGGTTTTTAAAAAAATCAATTTTGTCCCTATATTTGTTTAAACGTATGCAAAATGGTCCTTTCCGTTAAGTTGCACCTTACAACGTCAAAGGTTGCTTATGTGGCAGAGAGATGAGATTGAAAAAGTGATGTGTCAATATCAAATGCTGACGTGGCAATTGAACCATTGAAATTTAGATTGGAACTCTATTGACCATCACTTTTCTCCACCTTCTACCACCACCCTTTTCCCTTTTCTTCCTCAGTCATTCACCTTCCACCACCGCCCTTTTTCCTTTTCTCCCTTTCTCTTCCACCATCTCCAGCACCTAAACTCGAATGAAAATGATCATATTGATGTATTTTGAAAAGTTAAAAGAAAAACTTGATTAAATTAAATAAATAGTTAGATTATAAACACCATTAAACCTTCCTTTTCTTTTTATACTTTCTTCCATGCTAATTAAGGATTTTCTGAATTGGAAAAGAAGTTATAATCATTCTGAGCGTTCTTGATATATTTATGCCAATGAAATAAATTCTTTCTCCCTCTCTTTAGAAACCCTATTGCACCCTTGTATATGTTGTAATTCTGGGGTAGTTTATATGTTGTAATTCACCCTTGTATTAAATCTCAAGCAATTAGCATCTCAATCTTTATGAAAGTAAAATGTTTTTCAAACTAAGTTGAAACAACCGATTGTTTTGTCGAAAAAACCGATTGTTTATACTTAGGTGTTTTGAGAAAGATTGAAAACTGTTTTTGAATGGTTGAAACTGTTAAGTACCAAAACAACCGATTGATTCGAGGAAACAACCGATTGTTTGTTTTGGAACCATAACAGAAAAACTATTGTTTTTTACTGCGCTTTAAATGATTTAACTGAATACGCTCCAGTCATTAAATGCTTTGACCAATATTTTAAAGCAATTTAAGAGTTTGTTAAGATTTGATAACAAACTATATCTTTGTATATATTCAGAAAAACAGATTTGATGATTAAGAATCTTTTGACAAAGTTTTTCTAAAGAGTTTTTCAAAGTGCTGAGATTGCTTAAGAGTTTGTGATTGATCAAGGTGCTGGAATAGGATTCTACTTGTATTGATTTCAGATATTCATCTGTAACAAGTGTAATCTTTGTAATCTGTTGAACAATTCGTTTCTGTGTTTTGCTGAGATTGGCTGTGTGTTCTTAAGGTGTTCAAGATCAGCAATCTTAGTGTTGGCCAAGGAGAGTGTGTTTCTTGAGGTGTTCAAGGTCATTCTCTTGGTTGTTGTGTAAGTGATCAAGGTGTGGTTGCTTAGTGGATATCCTCAGGGTTTTTGAGAAGACTGGATGTAGCTCTAGTTTGGAGTGAACCAGTATAAACAACTGTGTACAATCTCTCTATCTTTAACTCTTTAAATTCAGTTTATTTGTTGTTTGCTGGTATAAACAACCGATTGTTTTTCTGGTACTACAGCTTTTGCTTGCTGTTTTGGCTAACTGAATTGCTGAATCAATTGGTTTCTGAGATAAATTCATTCTAGCTTTGAAAAGTTTGCGAAAACTCTTTTAAACAATTCACCCCCCCCTCTAGTTTAAAGCCATCTTTTCTAACAATTTCCACCACCACCCTTTTCTCTTTTCTTCCTCCCTCCTCCACCTTCCACCACCACCCTTTTCTCTTTTCTCCCTCTCTCCTACACCATCTTCCAACTTGGATCACAACCTTTCTTACAAGTTTTCCCGATTCCATTTCAACCTTTGAAGCTGACATTATTTCCTATTCTTCTCCCAAGAGAAAACGGATACCCAGAAAACAATTTATAAAAAATGAGGAATGTATCAAAAACTGGACGAAACCCACGATTGAAAATCCAACAAAACGGGAAATCAATACCTAGAATATTAAGGAAATAATAATTATCAAATTATATGCAATATTTGACGATATTGTACCCAATTATATGCAATTAATTTCATAATTATAGAATCTCATGATTAGTATCCTACCTAATTAGATTGTAATTTGGGAGAGAGAAACTCCCTATATATTTCCTATACATGAGTGATGTAATATACACATAAGAGAATAAGAAACATCTCTTCTTCTTACCATTTTTTATCATTTTCTTATATGGTATCAGAGCACCGATCTTGGTGTCCTGACAGCCTCTCCATTTTTATCCCCTAAATAAAAAATCATGTTGGCAAAGAAGGCACCAGTAACGAGTCCGATAGAAACCTCGTACAACGCTTCAGTGCCGAGCAAATTCAGCAATTGGCAAGGCTATTTACTCGCTCAACAATAACGGTAAAAGTGACACGTTTGTTAGCTCTGCAGGTCTACTTGCCCATAACTCCTCTTCTAATTCTGCTTTTACGAAACCATGGATTTTGGATAGCGGAGCAACCCATCACATTGCATCTGATTTACAATTTTTCACACACACTTCATCATCATTTATTTCAAATGTTAATCTGCCCACAGGCTCAACTACGCCCATCTCATCTACAGGCACAATTAAATTCAATGACAAAATCACTCTCAAAGATGTTCTTTGTGTTCCTTCTTTTAATTTAAATCTCATGTCCATTAGTAAGATAACCAGTTCACTAAATTGTTGTGTCGTTTTTACTCCACATGGTTGCGTTTTACAGAACTTGGCTACGGGGAGGATGATTGGCTCGGGTAAACAACATGCAGGCTTATACTACATGTCCCCTCTTCCAAACCAAGCCCATGCATCTCAAATATCGACCGATCCTGATTTATGGCACAAGCGCCTTGGACATCCTTCTCCGGCGTGTCTACAACTTGTATCTTCCCTACTACCTATCCCTATCAGTAAAAATCTCATTCTCATTCATAATCATTGTAGTATTTGTCCCAAAGCTAAACAGACAAGGCTACCCTTTCCTTTAAGCACAATAAAATCTCATTCTCCATTTAATCTATTGCATTGTGACATTTGGGGTCCTCATAAAACCCCAACTCATTTTGGAAAACGTTTTTTTTCTCACTATAGTCGATGACTATACTAAATGTACTTGGCTATTTCTTATGAATCACAAATCTGAAACCCAACATCTCTTAGAGTAATTCATTACATTTGCACAAAATCAATTTCAGGCATCTATTAAAACCATCCGCGTTGACAACAGACTGGAATTTATTTCAATGTATGATTTTTTTTCTCAAAAAAGGTATTGAATGTCAACGCACTTGCGTTTACACTCCTCAACAAAATGGAGTAGTAGAACGCAAACATAGACATGTTTTAAACACATCACGAGCCCTCCTATTTCAGTCCAATTTACCATTAGAATTTTGGGGAGAATGCGTTTTAACCGCCACATATATCATTAATCGCTTGCCATCACCTTTACTAAAAAATAAATCACCTTTTGAGCTACTATATAATCAACCACCTTCACTTTCTCACCTAAAAACTTTTGGTTGCCTCTGTTACGCAATTGTTGTTTCACCTAAGCAAAAATTTGATCCGCGTGCCCGACAATGCATCTTCATTGGTTATCCTCACAGTCAAAAAACATACAAATTATTTGATATAGATGCAGACACTTTTTTTACAAGTCGGGATGTCATCTTCCATGAAACTGTTTTCCCATTCTGCCAACAGTCACAGACACAATCCTCACCTCCATTACAAGGTATTTTGCCCACTATTGACATTGACTTACCCACTCCTGTCCAACATTCACTCGATCAACCTTCTTCTCTTACTCATCACAATGCATCTGAACCTCCATCAAACCAACATTTTTCTCCTACTCGTCACAATACACCTGAACCTCCATCAAACCAACTCTCTTCTCCTACTCGTCACAATGCACCTGAACCTCCATCAAACCAACCTTCTTCTCCTACTCGTCATAATACACCTGAACCTCCAGTAGACCAACCTTCTTCTCCCATGCCAAGAAGTTTAGCACCCATTACCAAACCTTCTCCAACCGACCTTCTTGTTCGCCGATCCAGTCGCACATCAACCCAACCTTCCTGGCTTCAAGACTACGTAACGGGATCCCAAGCCAATCATTCGACCACTACCCAAGACTGACCGAATGGAACCAGGTATCCTATGCATCATTTTCTTTCTAATTCACGATTTTCTTCTACACATAGTGCATATCTTGCTAACATCACAGCCACCAAAGAACCTCACACTTATGCTCAAGCTATCCTTGATCCAAATTGGCGAAAAGCAATGGACGAAGAGCTTTCCGCCTTGCAATTAAATCAAGCGTGGACCTTGACACCGTTACCCGTGGGGCAGAAACCCATCGAATGCAAATGGGTCTATAAAATAAAGTACAACTCATATGGTAGCGTCGACAGATATAAGGCGCACCTTGTCGTAAAGGGGTACACTCAGATTGAAGGTGTCGACTATTCTGAAACTTTTTCACCAACAACAAAATTAACAACTTTGAGGTGTCTCCTCACCATTGCAGCAGCCAGAAATTGGTTTACTCACCAGCTAGATGTGCAAAATGCCTTCTTACATGGCACATTACATGAAATTATTTACATGGACTTGCCACCCGGACATCATCGACAGGGGGAGAACACTGTATGTCGACTCAACAAATCCCTTTATGGTCTCAAACAAGCATCTCGAACATGGTTTTCAACATTTTCTCATGTGATTAAATCTGTAGGATTTCAACAGTCCAAGACAAATTACTCTCTATTCACAAGACAAAATAACTCATCATTTACTGCCATTTTGATTTATGTGGATGATATTCTTTTGACAGGAAATGATTTGACAGAAATTCAGCGTGTTAAAGATTGTTTATTACAACAATTTCGCATTAAAGATCTTGGAGACCTAAAATATTTTCTAGGGATTGAATTTTCCCGTTCCAAAGCTGGTATTTACATGTCCCAAAAAAAATATGCGCTTGATATTTTGCAGGATACGAGACTCACAAGTGCTCGTCCAGACAAATTTCCAATGGAACAATACCTAAAACTCACACCAGACGATGGAGAGTTATTAAAGGATCCAGTCAAATACAGGCGACTCGTGGGACGACTGATATACCTCACGGTTACTCGACCTAACATAGCATTTTCGGTTCGGACCCTAAGTCAATATATACAGGATCCACGGAAACCTCATTGGGATGCCGCAATTCGAGTCCTAAAGTACATCAAAGGATCACCAGGACAAGGATTGCTATTGCCATCCGAAAACAATCTGACATTGACAACTTATTGCGACTCAGACTGGGGAGGTTGTCAGACAACTCAGAAATCAGTATCTGGATATTGCATTTTTCTTGGTTCCTCTATTATCTCATGGAAGTCAAAAAAATAGACAAACGTATCAAGATCATCAGCGAAAGCAGAATACCGCGCAATGGCCAATACTTGTTTGGAGATAGTTTGGTTGCGATATCTGTTGCAGGATTTAAAGGTGCCATGTAACTTGCCAGCTCAACTTTTCTGTGACAACCAAGCGACATTACATATAGTAGCAAACCCAGTATTTCATGAACGCACAAAATACATTGAGATAGACTGCCACATTGTGCGAGAAAAATTACAAGCTGGGATAATCAGTTCTTCATATGTACCGACACAGTATCAGCTCGCAGATATTTTTACGAAGGCATTGGGCAAGGAACGATTTTTGACGCTACGACACAAGTTGGGGGTTTTTGATTTTCACCTACCAACTTGAGGGGGAATATTAAGAAAATAATAATTATCAAATTATATGCAATTATTGTATGTAATATTTGACGATATTGTACCCAATTATATGCAATTAATTTAATAATTATAGAATCTCATGATTAGTATCCTACCTAATTAGATTGTAATTTGGGAGAGAGAAACTCCCTATATATTTCCTATAAGAAACATCTCTTCTTCTTACCATTTTTTATCATTTTCTTATATAGAAGATGAAAAGAGAAACCAACAACAGAAAAAAGGAGAAAGTGGAAGCAATTGGAAAAGAAATTAAAAAACCTAGATCGCAAAAATCAAAGAGGAAGAAAAAGCAAAAAGAAGATCTGAAAGGTTTGAAAGGGATTGGATTGCAGAGGAAGGTTGGAAGAAAGAAAGGTTCGGAAAGGAGCGACAAAGAGAAAGCGTGGTGACTGCAATGTTAGGGTTTCGAAGCTGACCATATTTAAACAAAAGGAAGAATATCAGTTTTACACATTGCAAGTCACATCCAAACTGCTTTTAAAGGGCTATTCAATATAACATAGAGCATATAACATAGAGCACGAAGGATAGATGAGCAACCCAAGAAGAAACTAAAACCTTTAAACCCGGTTAAACTCACTTTTCTGTTGCAACCCCGTACCGAATCGTATGATTGGAAAGCCCGACCACGCACGACGAAGGCAACGCCAAAGAGGATGGCTCTGTCGCGTCAAGAAGTGGTGGCGGCGCAACGGAGGGACAGAAGAGGATGTTTAATCAAACCCCTTTCTTCATCTCCATTTCCAATTTCAATGGTTCAATCGCCACGTCTGCATCTGATCTGACACATCACATTGGACCACCTGGCTGCTCTGATTTTGCATGCTTCCTCGCGAATTCTACATTTGTCTCGAAGTTCGTTGATAAGATCTAGGCCGACAGAGAGACTTTCCTTGTTCAGGTCAAGATCAAGGGTTTGTCGGTGGAGGGAAGGTTCTCCAATTTCGACGGGGATCATGGCTTCGGTGCCATATGTTAGGCTGTACGGCGTTTCTTGTGTGGTCGTCTGAGGGGTACAGCGATATGCCCACAACACTTCTAGGAGTTCTTCAGTCCAGTTACCCTTGGCTGGGCCAAGACGTTTCTTCAGCTCGTTCAGAATGACCTTGTTGGCGGCTTCTGCTTGGTCGTTTGTTTGTGGGTGTTCGACTGAACTGGCGATGTGTTTGATGTGGAGTTTCTCGTAAAATTCAGCTAACGTCCGGTCGGTAAACTGCCGACCGTTATCGGTGATGATGATCTGTGGGAGGCCGAAACGACAAACAATATTTTTCCATACGAAATTTTGGACATTGCGAGCGGTGATTGCGGTCAGAGGTTCGGCTTCAATCCACTTGGTAAAGTAGTCAATGCCGACCAGCAAGAATTTACACTGACCTTTACCAGGGGCGAAAGAGCCAATGATGTCCATACCCCATTGGACGAACGGCCAAGGTGATAACATAAAATGAAGTTCCTCAGGTTTTTGATGGGACAAAGTGCCAAACTCTTGGCATTTAAGGCATTTTTGGACGAAATTGGTGCAGTCGCCTTGGACGGTCGGTCAGTAGTATCCGGTCTGGAATACTTTGGCAGCCATTGTTCGCGCGCTGGAATGAGTTCCGCAAATTCCTTCGTGCAACTCTCGGACGACATAGGAAGCTTGGTCGGGTGTCAAACATTTGAGGAGTGATCGGGTATAACCTCGGCGGTAAAGGTCGTCGCCAATTAAGACGAAACGGGCGGCCTGCAGCTTCATGGTTTTTTCACCGAGAGGATTACATGTGCCGTCGAGTAAATATTGCTTAATTGGGGTAATCCATGTAGATTCCGCGTCGGTCGTGAGGCATTCTTGTAGGTCGATGCTTGGGCGTGCAAGCGTAACATGGATGACTGACCTATGCATTCCCTTACACTTCGTAGTTGCCAACCGTGATAAGGCGTCTGCGCGAGTATTGTGATCGCGTCGAACGTGTTGCATGGAAATTTCAGGAAAGGTGCTCATCAATTGTTTGACTAAGTGATAGTATCGCTGTAGAAAGCTTTCTCGGACTTCATATTCGTCATTAAGCTGGCCGATGACTAGCCTGGAATCACTTTTACAAATTAACTTTGTGATTTCCAATTCTTGAGCGAGGCGTAGACCGGCTAAAATGGCTTCATATTCGGCCTGATTGTTTGAAGTTTTGAAGTCGAATTTTAGGGCTTGCTCGATGACAATCTCGCCGGGGCCTTCCAAAACGACTCCAGCGCCGCACGACCTTTCGTTGGAGGAGCCGTCCACGTATAAGATCCACGATGAGTGTTCAGTCTCGGCTGAGGAAGGAGTGAGTTCAGCTGCGAAATCGGCAAGAGCTTGTGACTTGATGACTCCTCGTGGTTGGTACTGAATATGGAATTCGGATAATTCTATCGTCCATCCGATCATTCGTCCGGCTAAATCTGGTTTAGTGAGAATCTTTACGATGGGGTAATTTGTCCGAACAATAATACGATGATTTTGAAAATACATACGCATTCGTCGGGCAGTAATGATGAGAGCCATAGCCACCTTTTCGATAGTTTGGTATCGGATTTCGGCGCCATGGAGGGCGCGGCTAACGAAATAAACTGGTCGTTCTTCAAAATTAATTTCTTGCACTAAGACTGAACTAACGGCTTCGTGTGAAACGGCGAGGTAGACTATGATGGGTTCTCGGGCGTTCGATTTTTGGATGACCGGCGGGGAAGATAGAAAAGTTTTCAATTGGAGGAAAATTTCCTCGCATTCGGCCGACCACTCAAAGCGAGATGCTTTTTTCAATAATCGGACGATGGGTCTCGTTCGTTCTGCAAGTTTAGGAACAAATCTGGATAAGGCGGTGAGCCGGCCGATGAGTCTCTGAATTTCCTGAATGGAGTTGGGGCTTCTCATTTCGGAAATAGCTTTACATTTCTCAGGGTTGGCTTCTATGCCTCTATGGGTGAGCATAAAACCTAAGAACTTCCCCCCCTCGACGCCAAACGCACACTTGTCAGGATTGAGTCGCATCTGGTGCTGGCGGAGGGCCTGAAAAACTTCTTTTAGGTCAGCAATATGTTGCTTACATGAGTCGGACTTGACCACAATGTCATCGACATAGACTTCAACGTTCCTGCCGATCATGTCGTGGAATACATGGTTCATTAGTCTTTGATAAGTGGCCTCGGCATTTTTGAGTCCGAAGGGCATAACTTCATAGTAGAAATTATCGGAATCAGTCATGAAGGCTGTCTTCTTTCGGTCGGCTGGGTGCATTTGGATTTGATTATAACCTGAGTAGGCATCAAGGAAGCTGAGGATGTGATGTCCGGCCGCCCCATCAACGAGACGATCAATGGTAGGCAGAGGGTAAGAGTCTTTTGGGCATGCCTTATTGAGGTCCGTGTAGTCAACGCACATTCGCCATTTTCTGTTCGCTTTCTTTACCATAACCACGTTGGCTAGCCATGTGGTGTAATGGGCTTTCCGAATGAATCCGGCTTGTAACAATTTATCGGCTTCGTCACGTGCGGTTTGGCGTCGTTCCTCGCCTAGATGTCTTTTCTTTTGAGCTATTGGTCTAGCCTCTTTATACAGTGATAATCGATGAGTGATGACCTGTGGGTCTACGCCAGGCATGTCAGCGGCCGTCCATGCGAACAAATCGTCATTTTTGACAAGTGTCGTGTCGATGGCCATTCGGTCGTCTGGCTTCAGTGAAGTGCCGATATGTGTAGCATGGCGATCGTCGCGAAGTGGGAACGGATGCAAGTCTTCTCTTGCTTCCATACGGGGATCGTCCATACGAGGGTCGAGATCAACAAGGGCTATCATTTGTCGACGGGACATGCGCCATCCGGAATGTTGGGTCGGGGATCGTCCTCTTTTTTGCGGGGGTCGGTCGTCCGGATTGATCGTGTAGAGCCGTCGAGTTGGCTCACTTTTCAAACTTGCGACATAACATTCTCTAGCGGTTTTTTGATCGACATGGATTGTTGCAATGTCGTTATTTGCCGAAGGGAATTTCATGGCTAAGTGTGGGGTGGAAACAATGGCTTTCAATCTGTTGATGGACGGACGACCGAGCAGGATGTTGTAGGAAGTTTGGGCGTTCACCAGAAGATATCGTACGTTTATTGTTTTGTGGAGACCGTCTTCCTCACCAAAGGTTGTATATAAGTCTATATACCCCTTAGTGTCGACCCGTTCACCTGAGAACCCTACAATTTGTTCGTTATAGGGTTGAATATCTGATTCTGGGATGCGCATTTTCTTGAAGATTTCCCAGTATAATATGTCGACCGAGCTACCTTGGTCGACCAAAGTCTTGGCAATTGCGAACTTGTCAATTTCCACGGTGATTACCATAGGGTCGTTCTGGGCTGGATCTATGGTTGTGAAGTCGTCGTCAGTGAAAGTGATTGGAGGTATGTGTGGACGCCTCCTCGTGGTAGCATGAGCGGACTGGATGTCTCGGAGATGTTTCTTTCGGGCGGAATTCGAGCACCCGCCACCGGCAAAGCCCCCGGCTATGTAATTTACTTCGTGGTTCGGTTCGCCCAAGGTAACGGGTCCAACAATCATGTTGATGACTTCGCGGACTCGTTGGCGAGGGTGGGTGTTTCGGTCGGGACTTGTGCTGCGGGAGCGTGTACGCCGAACGGGGCTTTCACTGCGTTTCCGCGAAGCCTAGCTATGGTCAGTTCGACGTTTGTAATCGTTACGGTATGACCGGTCGACACCACGGGATGGACGGTCGGTACTCCATGGTGGGGATCTTGAATTCCTTGTCCTCTTGACGAACTGCCGCAAATGGCCAGCCTGGATGAGCTCTTCGATTTTGTCCTTCAACGCTTGACATCCTTCGATCGTGTGACCGAAATTCCGATGATACTGACAACGCTTAGCAGTATCTGCATTTGGTGGTGTTTGATACTGTTTTAGTGTCGGAATTAAATTCGTTTGCAGTGCTTCATCTAGGGCTCGTCCCCTCGGAACAGTTAAAGGGGTGTAACTGTTAAACCTGGGGATTCGGCCTCCTCTGTTCCGGTCGGACCTTGGGGTGGTTCGAACGGTCCGTTCGGTCTCGAATTCCCTTTCTTTGCTCGGGGTTTGATCTTTGAGAACTCCGGATCCAACAACTTTGAATCGTTGGTGATAGTCAATGTGTTCCTCAATTTGCATGAATTTGGTTGCTCGAGTTCGAAGATCTTCCATGTCTTGAGGCGGCTTTTTGATGAGACTTTCGGTAAAACGGCTCGGCCGGATGGCCGAAACTAAATGGTGTAACGCGACTTCCTGTTTGAGCCCTCGAATATTCATGCATGCCTTGTTGAATCTATCTAAAAAGGTTTTGAGAGATTCACCTTTTTCTTGTTGTACCGCTAGGAGAGACATGGAGGACATGTGATGCGGTCGGCTGGTGGCATATTGAGTGGAGAATTTCGCGGCTAGGATGTCAAAGTCGTCAATGGAGTTCGGAGGTAGCTCTGTAAACCAGGTAAGAGGTTCTCTCTGAAGCGACGTGGGGAATACTTTACACCACACATTATTATCTGTGGTATACAAAGTCATTTGCGTCTTGTAAACATTTAAATGCTCGTCCGAGTCGGTCGAGCCGTCATAGAGTTTAATGGCGAGGCCTCTCCATTTGTCAGGAAGTGGTGTGGTGATGATTTCGTCTGTAAAAGGATGACCCCTTTTACTTGACTTTCTTTCGACTGTTTCAGCTCTGGAAGCAGGATTGGTGTCAGCCGGTGTAGGTATGCGAGAGGCGGTTCGGTCGACCATATGGGATTGGCCTTCTCGTTTGGGATTATCGACCTGTCGCTGGAGTCGTGCATTCTGCTCTCTCAATAAGGTGATCTCTTCCTCTTGGCGGCGTCTATTCTCTTCGTGTTGACGACGGTCTTCCATCCCCTTTTGCTGCAGTTCCTCCATCTGAGTTTGGAGGGTTTGAATCATAGTCATCTGTTCTGCCATAGCGTCGTTGTTGTTCCTTGTCGCAACCATTATAGCTTTAAAAATTGAAATTTTGCCTCGGCCCCACGGTGGGCGCCAATTGTACCTGAACAGAGAGATGGGGCCCAGGCACGGTCGGTTGACATAGTATAGTTGCTGACGTGTCGGTCTTCTTCTCCTTCAGTCGGTCGCTCCTTCTTGGTGTCTCCTTCGGTCAGGCGGGGGAGGGTACCTGCGAAGGCACTCCGACGCTCAAGTAAGTATGAGATTCTAAGTGTGGTTTAGTAAGTGAATGAAAACGTACCTTTCTCTGGCTTGAGCACAGTATTTATAGGATTGCCTAATGGGCTTTCTATCCCTTGGGCTCAGGGTGGTTATGGATAGGTCTTGCCAGTCGTGCTCCGGAATACCCGGGGAACATATCTTCTTTCAACGCGCATTCCTTATTCTTCGAAGGTGTATCTTAACCACCTTAGCTTGTCACGAGTGCACTTACATTTATTATGCGTTCGGTCGGTCGACCACGTGTGCTCGTCCGGTACAATATATATATTATTTTTTTTATCATTAGGGACCGAATTAGGAGGACACATTGATATCTAATACTCACCGATCTCATAAGAAAACATGTTAAAAATAAAGTATATTAAAATGAGTTAAATCATATAAAAAATTAGATAATACAATTTTAATAATGATACAAATGTTTTATCTTGATTTAACAGTAAAATGTATATATATATATGCACAATAATTAAAGAAAAATCTATAATATTATTATTATTATTATTATTATAATATTTATTATTATAATATTTATTGCATCGAAGAGAAATATGAAAAAAAAGAAATGAGATCACAATCAAAGAGATAATTGGTTCAACCATATATATATATATATATATTTTGGTGTGTGGTCATTTATAAATTTATGATACTATTTTCAGTTTATATATTTACAAAATTATATAATAAAAATCAATTTTTTCATATTTTATTTGTTATTCATAATAAATAGTTTGCAATTATTTTCACAATAATTTTTCAAATTCCAATTTATTTATAATATACAATTTGATAAATTATTTAAAATGTGAATTTATTATATATTCTATTATATAAAAATTATTTTAAAAATAAACATGTATAGTACGGAAAAATATACCAGTTCTCACATAAAATTTAGATTAAGACCAGTTTAAGCATATATATTCAAACTATATTTTTAACATATTCAAATGGAGTTATAAATTAGTTTATTTTGATTTGATTTTTTTCTTCATCTATAATCAATTCTCCCTAGTTTTCTTGTACGCATCACAAGGTGAAATAAATAAATAAATAGAAAGAGAAATTGGGATATAGATACACTAAATTAACCTTACAGTAGTAGAGTAAATGCAGAAAGATTTAAGATATGCTTGTGGAGTATGCTCATATATGAAAAGTGGAAGAAAGAGAGAAATATGTCTTAATCAACAACAACAAACCTAATAATTGAATAATGAAGTAATGCATAGCACAAGCGTGTCTGGAACATCCACGAGGAGGCGAGTGAACATTGTTTACGCAAAGTCTGTTATTTATATTTTGTCGTAACAACCAAATACCTCTTTCCAATGGATTAATTAATTTAAAGGTTTGGAGAAGCACCCACCAACTCTGACCTTACAAATTAAAAGACAACCTCAAAAAACTGGAAACTAATCTAAAGTTAAAGCAGACCAAAACAGAGCATAATCTCTGTAAGAAGGAGAGAAGAGAGAAGAGGAGAGAAAGTTAAAGGCTTTTTCCTTTACTATTGATTGAAGAATCTCCCTCTCTCTCTCTCTCTCTCTTCTTGGACTCCTTTGAAGGAAGAAAAGAAAGAAAACCACCCTCTCTCTTCTTTTGGAAGAGGGTCTCTAAACAATACTTGTCTCTCTTAGAGATGTTTGGGTGCAAGAGTTTACTATGCTGGGACTGTGTCCCTGAATTTACTGACCCTGATCCACTTCCCTTCTCTCTGCCTTCACCCCTTCCTCAATGGCCACAAGGTATGTAAGTCCTTAGCATTGACTTTTTGAACAAGCTTTTCTGTTCTTTTCTTGAATTCACTCATGGGTTTCCTTTTTCACGCCCCTTTTTGTGGTAGAGTTACTGGGATTAGGAACTTTCGTTATTAATCACACGAGAGTCTAAACTTCATACATACTGTATCATTTGAAAAAACAGTTTTTGGTCTGTTAATTTTCATGAGTTATTCATAAACCAGACTTTTAGGATCGGTCGACTTTTTTGTTTTTTGGGGGGGAGGGGTGGGGGGTTCCAAAAGTGTAGAATTTGAGTAAACTACGGAGGTTATTGGATCAAAATTGATATTTGTTACTATTTATACGTCCTTTTCTTTTATCAATCATCTTGCAGTATATTCTGAAAACAATTATTTGTTTGAAAATAAGTTTCAAGAGAATTTATACACTTTCTGTTGACAGACTTGGGGACTGAGTAGATAAACTTATCCAAAAACTCTTATAACAGAAGAAAATACGAAGAAAAAAAACGAACAAAGTTTCTCTATAAACTAATTTGTTCATGGATAAGCCAAAAGTATTTTTTTTTATTGATGCAACAGAATTCTACAAAATTGCCCATTTATGAGCTAGTTTTAGCATATAGAGAACTTATTTTATTTTCCCTTCTTATTTTCTTATACCTTAAGTATTTTTGCAGGTTTATCCGCACATATCTTTAAATTGATCACCTTTAGTAAATTCACAAGGATGTTGAGAAAAGCCGATTGCATAGCCTAAAGAAATTAAAAAAAAATTCGATGCGTTGTTATTAATTTGACTGCACATATACCATCAGTATGAACTGAGAGGATGCCTTGTTTTACTTTATTTATATATAAAATTTGTTTGGATGTGAAGTAGTGTCATTAATTCCATGATTGTCTCGTTGACCATCTTCCATCACTTATTGCTTCACTTCAAAAGTCCTTTAAAAGATCTTGTTTTTTAAGGAGGGAAAAGGTTCATGATGTTACCCTTTTTTCAACCCTCCTACTGGAATCTCGTATCTTCTGACTTCACACTAAATGTTTTGTCAAAAGTTGTGAAGCTTATTGATGGTTTCCTTTGAGAATTAAACAATATCAATTACTGCTGCACTTTGTGCAGAACTTACAGTTATCCAAATCTTCCAATCATACAATGCTAAGCCTAGCTTGTACTTTTGCTTGATACTTATGCAATTGTGCATCAAGTAAGCATCTTTACTGCAGACAAGATAATTGAATTATTTCTGTCAATGAGCTTTTAATTCTGTTTGGTTCTAACTAATTGATCTTCTCCGGTTATGCTGTCAAATCTTTGTGGCTTTAATATCTTATTTATCTAAACCTGTGAGTGATCTGGCCAGGTGGTAGTTTTGCAAGTGGAAGAATATGCCTTGGAGAAATAGAAGTTTTGAAAGTAGAGAAGTTTGAGAAGGTTTGGAGATGCACAGGTTTGCGTGGGAAATCGTTGGGTTTCACATTTTATAGACCTTTGGAAATTCCTGAAGGCTTTTTCTGCCTTGGTTACTACTGTCAGTCTAATGACCAGCCATTAAGAGGATATGTTCTTGTGGCACGGGAAACTAATGCCTCTGTGTTGGAATCTCCTGCTCTAGAAAAACCACTTGGCTACTCATTAGTATGGAGCATTGATTCACATGATGAATGTGTTTACTTTTGGTTGCCAAACCCTCCAACTGGTTATAAAGCCATGGGCATAGTAGTTACTAGCAGTCCTAATGAACCTGAAGTTGAAGAAGTTAGATGCACGCGAGCTGATCTCACAGAAACTTGTGAGACTTCTGATCTATTACTTACTGTAAAGTCAAAATATGCAAAAAAGGCATTTCAGGTTTGGAATACAGAACCCTGTGATAGAGGTATGTTAGCTAGCGGTGTGTCTGTTGGGACATTCTTCTGTGGTAGTGCCTACTTTGATTCTGAAGAAGTGGTGGATATTGCATGCTTGAAGAATCTTGATTCTTCCTTGCATGCGATGCCAAATCAGAACCAGATTCATGCACTTATTCAGCATTATGGTCCCACTGTATACTTTCATCCTGATGAGAAGTACTTGCCATCATCAGTGCAATGGTTTTTTAAGAATGGTGCAGTTTTGTATACTGCTGGAAGTAGCAAGGGTAAAGCTATAGAATATAAGGGCACAAATTTACCTAGTGGAGGAACTAATGATGGTGCCTTTTGGATTGATTTGCCTACCGATCAAGATGCAAGAAACAATCTAAAGAAGGGAAACATAGAGAGTGCAGAACTCTATGTTCATGTAAAGCCAGCATTAGGAGGAGCCTTTACTGATATTGTGATGTGGGTTTTTTGCCCCTTCAATGGACCTGCAACCCTTAAAGTGGCACTTATGAACATTGAGATGAGCAAGGTAGGTGAACATGTAGGTGACTGGGAGCACTTCACCCTTCGTATAAGCAACTTCACCGGAGAACTATGGTCTGTATTCTTCTCTCAGCATAGTGGAGGTCAATGGGTAAATGCATTTGATCTGGAGTTTATCAAGGGAAATAAGCCTATAGTTTATTCATCAAAAGATGGCCATGCTAGTTTCCCTCATCCTGGGACTTATCTTCAAGGACCATCCAAACTAGGAATAGGAGTACGCAATGACGCAGCTCAAAGCAAATTTATTGTGGATTCAAGCATCAAATATCAGGTTGTTGCAGCCGAGTACCTTGGTGAAGGAGTCATTACAGAACCATGTTGGTTGCTATATATGAGAGAGTGGGGTCCTACAATTGTATATGATTCACGTTCTGAGATAGACAAGATAATAGATATGCTTCCACCATTTGTTAGATTTTCTGTGGAGAACTTATTTGAACTATTTCCAACAGAGCTTTATGGTGAGGAGGGGCCAACAGGTCCAAAGGAGAAGGATAATTGGCTAGGAGATGAATATTGCTAGTTCTGCTTCAGGCTACCATCTTGCCGTCTTACTTAGCCACTAGCCATGCCTTTTTAACTCTCCATCTTAAAGCTGTTGTTTTTCCTGTCTCATTTTAACAGGAAAGGAATTCAAACTGATAACTAGTGTCTTCATTTCTTGGTAATAGAATGTGTTCAATGTGTCACTGTGGAAGAGGAGAAGAGGAGATCATCATCTATCAGTTGTAAAGGGGGTGTACCATACATAGTATCAACTTATGTGATTATTGGTAACGTGAAGAACTATAGTTCTCTGATGTTTTAGTTGCTTAAAAGAATATACATAAGCACACAAAAATTTGTGAGAAGAATGACAGCAATGTACATTCTGATACACTCTTTATTTGATGAGTTTCTCTAATTATTTTGAGATTCTTAATAAATTTAATCAACGGAAAAAAGAGTGAAATAGAAAGTGTGTTCAAGACAAAAAAGAAAACTATGAACATGTACTCGGTTGTATACTCATTTGTGAACTTCGTGTTTAGTGGGAAATATAAGAAATTTTAGCTAGTATTTGGAATGTTGGTGATCATGAAATTGGAATATCTTTGCTGTAGTTTTATATTAATAAACTTCAGTTGGTTTGATTGGAATTGGGAATTTTTGTCTCATCTTGGAAAGTCTACCTGTCAACCCTGTCATAAAATACGTTTTTAACTGTCCAACCCTGTCATAAAATAAATAAGTTTATGAATGAAAGAAAAAAATATTTTCGCATCGTGCCATTTTTTTAAGTGTAAACTCGACTTTTTGTGTTGTGGGAAAATGAAGGGTATTTCTTCCTCCACCCCATCAGAAAGGACTACAATAATTCTGGAAGATTTTAAATAAATCCTAACCCAGCGTAGCATGTCCCTCTCTCTTCTTTGCGTTCTTTGTTGACACTGTTTCCTGGGAATTCCTTGCGATTTTGGTGCGCTCTCTGTGGACATATTTATGTGTATTCTGGTTTATTGCGGTGGTTAGTGAGAGGGTTTGGAGTCGTGTTGTTCAGGGGAGAAGAAAGGTAAGGTTTTGTTTTTTATAAATAACAAATTTGGAAGCCATTTGGGGAAGTGCATGCATTTTGTGTTCTGGGAAGGGTATTTCAGAATGATTTTTTTCTCTTCAGGATTTCCAATTCCAGGAATAACTTTGCATTACGTACACCCCATTCTAGAATGCGTTTTTTTGGCTTATGGATTTGTGATTCTGGAATTTATTTTACCTGTTTCAGATTACCTATTCTAGAAGTCATTCTCAAAACCTAATTTTCGGAAACCTACACGTCCCCATAACCATCCACATTAGTTCAACACAACTCATTGCTTACCGGAAACCACTAATGAAGCCTTCAAAAACAACCCAACACCTCCATTGTAGCTCTTTCGAACTCAATGTTTGATGCAGAAATCTTCACGATCCCGCCTGTAACCCACACACTCTATGGAAACTACATTTTCAAATTAAAATGTGAAGGGTAATTTTAATATTTCAAAAAATAATTGGATGCAGGAAGAAGAATGATGGGGTGCAGTAAGAAACAGTCGAAAATGAATGTTCAATTTAATAATTTTTAAATAATTAGGATCCTGCGCAATTTAGAAGTTTTTTTCATGTAACAATCATTGAAAAACAAATTTACCTTATTTTTAGGCTAATTTTCCCTACACCATATCACTTATTACATGCCCCCAACACTTAGATAGGGTTTTACTATTTTGTCCTTAGTCATTTAAAATAAGACTTAGGGTTGAAGTGTAGCACGGTTCATTCCACGGTAAGCGATTTTGGTGCATGACGGAACACGGAGACTCAGCGATGGAGGGCGAGAGTTGTGGTGCTTGATTGGAGTGCTTCAGTAGTGGTCATCGTAGAAGTGGTCATTGAAGAAGAAAGGAAAGTTTTTCATGGAAACTGATGCTTTTCGGATATGGTTATCCGAATGTAGAGTTTTGTTTAGGTTGGACTCCGGATGTCGAAATTTGGAGGTGTCCCAGATGACGTGATCCGGAAGAACCAAATGTAAGCAAAGGAGTCCGGATAAGTAAATCCATAAACATCCTAGAAATGAAAATTCAGAAGAAAAAATGCATTGTGTTATGGATAAAGAAATCTAGAAGTGTTCCAAATATGTAAATTTGGAATTTGTTGTATTTTTTCTTTCATTTGAGGTCATGGTGAGGACTAGAGGAGGAGGATTGATGGAAGAAGGCTAAGCTCAGGCCCAACAACTAGGTCAATGGTAAGGAAGATTAAAGAAGACTAGGACTCTACTACTGATGGTAGAGAAAATTTCCTATACATGTTCAAAAATGTCATAAACTTAGTGTAGAGTAGAATTTATTTTCTTGTCAAAGTAGAATAAGAATTTTACTTCTATTTTTTTGGGATATAATTAGGTTGAATTAAGACAACTAAAAACCAACCTAGGTTAAATTAGGGTTTCTAGAAACACCTACTTTAACCTTGGCCGGTCCTTTAGACCTAATTTGAGCACATGATACACACCATGTCACGCCTTCCATGTGAGCTCAAAATAGACGCCTAATTCAAACCATTTTCCATTTGAATTTCCCACCAAGTTTGTACACCAATGGCCAGACCCTAAAACTATATAAAGGGGTGCTTGACTCATGTTTTTGTAAGATTAATGAATGAGTGAAATTGCTACCAAAGTTGTTAACCTTTCTCACTCCCTTGTCTTGTCTCTTTTGGATAGACACTTTAGTCTTCTTCTTCACCTAGCTCAAGTGGTATGGCCCAACCAATCACTCTCCTTACCTATAAAGCACCTTCAAGGAATCCATAGCTCCATGAGAGTCATCCTTGCACGTTTCCTCCATTGAAGCTTTTGCAAATCATCCAACAATTCAAGAAATCAATTCGGTCATGAAGGAACATTTTCCATCAAGGATCTTCTAAGGTAGATCGCGTGCGACCAATTGCATCTGTGAGAAGAAAGCATGGTGGTGTTAGTAATTCAATTGGAAATGAGGAATTTGAAGACAATGTTGAACATGAAGAAGTAGAAATTGAGGATGAAAGCTATCCAGGAGGGCCAGCGAACAAGTCATTGTTGATTAATTATGAAGATCATATGGTGTGACAATTATGGGATGGTTTGGTAAGTAATGAAGATTTAATATATGACTAGTTAATTGAGTGTGTTATGTATGTATTTGTTGATGATATTTGTTGATTATTGTAGGATCCTGATGAACTTAAAGTTGTTTCTCATGAGAGAATGGTGAATAAGTTGGGAGAACCACATGAGCGCATAGAGGTTGCAGTGTAAATGTCTGGCTTAGGTGGTCTCTTTCATGCAAGCTATGGGAATGTAGGTAGAAGATTGCCTTTTGCATTCGTAGAGATATGGCATGTAGAGACTAACACATTTCATTTACCTATTGGGGAGATGACCACCACCTTTGATGATGTGTCAAATTTTTTGCATCTACCCATTGTTGGCCAATTTTATACGCACCAGAGATTAGATGCAGATGGAGTGAATGACTTGTTGGCAGAACCCCTACGTGTTTGCCGTGGAGTTGCAACTGAAGAGACAAGGCACTGTCGGGGAGCTCATGTGCGCCTCAGCTGGTTGAGAGATGTGTATGAGAAGGCAATGGACTGTAGCAGCCATAGCGTATTTGTTTCACTGACAAGTGTGCTACTTCAGTCAGTTTCATATACTTGGGATTTTTTGTATATTTAAGGCTGACGGGGGGATATGCTTGGGCAACAACCACATTAACCCACATGTATGAGCAACTAGAAGATTGTAGCTACGCAAAGACTATGCAACTAACTAGTTATGCAACTTTGTTGTAAAGTTGGATTTATGAGCATTTTCTCTTTACAGGCATGAGACATATGCAATTCGAGTATTCTGAAGAGGAATCCCGTTGTATGATGTATGAACCAGGAAAAGTTACTTTAGTTGTAGTTGTGTGGTTGCAGCTAGATACAATCCTTATTCTTAGGTTATATCAAGTTTGGAAGTTGGAGACAATTGCACTTGCCTGAACGTGTTCTCCATCAGTATGGATACGTGCAGAAGATGTCTCGGTACCCATCTATAGTTAAAGATGGCAATTTGATTACAAATGAAGTGGATTGACAATGGTGGTTGCATTTCAATGATTATGTCATACAAGATATGGACTTAGCACCTCATCTCGACGCTTGCGTTGAACAATATATCAAGTGGTTTTGATTTGTATCGAATCCATGTGTCATTGACATGGCTGAGGATGACCGTCTTAGGGTCATACCCTCAGAAGCACCTGCATACGAAATAGTTCCAACGCATCCTCGGGAGACGCATGTTGAACATCCTGCTCAGTGGGATGTATGAACCATTTATAATTTTTTTTTATTTATGTTGATTTGTGTCTAACATTATGATATTCATGGTTGTGGGGTATTTGCCATAGAATTACACAATCATTGCAACAATTAATTAATGATGGTCATTTAGTGGAGGGCACCCCTGTATGGAAAGGAATACAAGCAGTCTTGAAGTTAGCACGAGGAACGACGAATGATAGAGTTGTTTATGTTAGAGGGCATATGTAGGAGTGATTGAGGTATTATTCATGCATTAGAGCAATTGGTTTTGTTGTAATAGTTGCATTCATGAACGTTGTTGTTTGAACTTCAACTATGAATTCATTTTGTTTTAATGTCAATTGGTTTATATTTAAGTGTATTTGGTGTGTGATTTTGTTTATATTATTTAAATTTTGTGCATTCAAAGTAGCAAAAATACAAGTTATTACTAGCAAACACAACTTTATGAATATGATGATATGTAAGCTTGCTACTATGGATATGACCATCCGTAGGCATTGGAGTGCATTATGGATAATGAAATTCGTAAGCATGGACATGCATTCTAGATAACAAAATTCGTAAATATAAATATGAATTCCAGATAATGAAATTCATAGTCTTTCTAGTGCATTCTAGATAATCAAATTCGTAGGCATGTTAATGCATTCTGGATTCGTATATCCGGTGGATAGGTGAAAAATGTTTTCTCATGTGAAAGAACAATCACATTTCCTAGTTTCACTTCGACTGATATCTATGTCCTTTTTTATCTACCTCCTCTCTCACAACCTAATAATATGTATGTCATCCTTTCTCGTAGCTCGATCCATGTATCCGACCTTAATATAACAATAACAAATCCATAATTATAGGCAACACTTCTTGTCAACTCTAAGAGCTCATCTCGATTAGCAAATACCTACAATAACATATGCTAAACTTATATATCATTCATAAAGTACACTTCACACATCATGACTAAAATAAAAACACATTTGATATTACCTCATTTGTAGTGAACATCTCACTACACTCATGTGCCCTACGTTCATTATTTAATGCATTATAAGATATTGACTACTCCAGATCAACATCATCTAATTCATCTCACAGGATAATCTCCCCTAAAATTTTCATGCATGAATCTACGGTATCCATTAACACTACTGTATAAAAAAATACATGTCAGGAAGCTTAACATTTCAGACATCCATGTTTGCAACACAAATAATCCATTTCTGGATCTACTCATCTGAAACTGCTAATTGACTTTCGGATATCACGATCTATAACGTTATTAACACACCCAACAATGACTTTCAGACACCGAAATCCGGAGGCCTCTTTATACATTCTGGATGTGTATATCCATAATCTACACTTAATAGTTCTAAATATCTACATTCTTAAGTCACTTTCCAAACACCGATATCCAAAAAAACAGTTTTGCGCCATTGCCTCTACATCCATCATGCATAATGAAAATGCTTACCTCAAAACACAACTCTACTGTACCTAACAACAATGCATCGATCTCTATCACCATAACAAACGACTACACCACCACCTCCACTAAAGACGCCTACACCATCTACACGAACTCCTCTCCAGGTTTTTTTTTCAAATAAAAGTGACAAGGATCCTTTAAGGATTTAAAAAGGTAGGATTCACGTGAAAGGAGAATTAGTCTATTTTTATAATGAATTCCACTTCATGGTGATGAATCTCTAAACTTTTTTTAGTAATTAAAATTAAGTCAGAATTAAGTTATTTGCAAATCTAATTTTCCTAAAAAAATATTAAAACTAAAATAGTAGAAATTTTAATTTTATTAAATTACTTATTTAATATTTTTTTATATAAAATACTTAAATAAAATAATTTGATTGATAAATCTATTTGCATACTTTATAATCACTATTTACTTTACTCTTTGTTTTAACTTGAAGTAGTAAATTCTTCTTATCACCTTATTGAATAATATTTGTGTTTTTAAAGATTATTTTAAAACTTTAATTTGAGTTATTTCAGTAATGAAAAGATAATTACTAATATATTAAAAAAATTAAATACTTGTTTATAATAATAACACAAATTATTCATTTAAATTATAATATAAATTTTGAATTGTTATTAAATAAATTTTCACAATTAAACAACTTCAATATTATTTATTTTAAATCACAACACTTTACATAAAAATTGATATTTTTAAAAAATAATGAATACTTTAAAAAATAACTGTAACATAGCTATCACATCACAATTTAATTTAATATATTACTCCATATATTACATAATTTACTTAATAAATTTATGCAAATCATTAAAAGATCTAACAAAGATGTAAAATATTATTAATTTTAATTAATATTTTTATTCTATTTTATAAAAAGAAAATCTTCTTTATCTCTTTTTCAAATATTCTTTTATTATTTTACTTTAATACAATAAATTTTACAAATATCTAATCAATTTGAAAATAAATATTTATCAAACTTAACTAATTCATTTATACATATTTATTCAATTTGAAAATAAATATTTATCACACTTAACAAAAATATATATCTAAAATGAATAAATTATTATAAACAAGATATTACGATAAATTTAATTTGTTAATTATGTATATACTATTCCATATTTTATATAATTGGGTTAATAAATATATTCAATTATAAATACACTCAAATTATTAATTTAAAATAATATTTAAATTTATAATTTTTATTACTACATAACTTCATATTTTTAACAAAATCTCAACATTAACTATATTTAAAAATATATTTTAATTTATTACGAAAATAAATTAAAAATAATACTAACGTTGTAAAATATAACTATTTTAATTATTATATTTTTAAAATTATAAATTTCTCATAACGTCAGGTTTAAAAAAAATGAAATACTGTATTAGAATTCACTTACTTTGAAATAGTTTTGAAAAATGTAACATTTATTGTATTTTTGGGCGTCTATAGTTATAAAGTGCTGTCTAATAGGTTAAAACGTATAATATGTTACAATAACTATTTACTTAAATGTTTAATAATATATTATCAGTTATGTAAAGTCATGGATCTGATCTGATGAAATATAATAAATGGTTTATTTTCCAATCTTCAACTCATCATAGTCTCATTACACCCGAGTCTGGGAGCATGTAAGGTCATGGTTTGGCCTGATAGTTGGTATCTAACGTTATGGGTCATTTTCTAACCTGTGTATCTAACGTTATAAAGAATTACAAGTCAAGAGATCTCAATCAATTAGCTTTAATAACTCAATTAAGACAGAATCATGACTAAAGACGGAGATGTTACAATGCATCTAAAACACAATGCACTTCCAACTCATATTTTATACTATACTTATTATATTTTATTCTCTTATTGACTTGGGCCTTGGAGTTTAACCGACCTCAACTACATGCTCGGGTTAAGAGACATGCCTCTTGACTAGAACATTTGACAACGCCTACCGTGGGACTAGGTAAAACTTTTCCTACCTCCACAATATCTATGTAAAGATTTTCCTTATTCCACCAGGCAACACACATCACCGAACCATTTTTCCTTGCAAACCACGTTTTGTTCACCAAAGTTACGTTCCGATCACAATTTCTACAATGGTAAGTATTTTTGGTTTGTCTTGCTTTACTTTTTTAATGTTATCTAGCACTAATTTTTTATATTCAATTTAATACTCTTTTATGCATTAAAGATGGTTCACATCAAACTATGTTAGCGTTTGATAATTGTCCCGCTTTCTATATTTTATTTTATAATTTTCATGATAACAACTAAGGACAACTAAGGATGATCCGTTGGTTAAATTTTATAAGAAGAGAAATCATAAATATTTGAAGGCTCAAATCACTTTGGATAATAATAAAAATTATTTTCATGGATTAGGTTATGTTATTATAATGGATAGACCAACTTATATTTGATACATAATTATATCAATCACTTTGGATAATAATAAAAATTATTTTCATGGATTAGGTTATGTTATTATAATGGATAGACCAACTTATATTTAATACATAATTATATCGCATGAATTTATTTTCTATTTTAAAATATTAAGAATTAGTTTAGTTAATGAAACATTATTTTGATGATAATTTATAAGC
Source organism: Phaseolus vulgaris (assembly GCF_000499845.2). Classification (NCBI taxonomy): domain Eukaryota; kingdom Viridiplantae; phylum Streptophyta; class Magnoliopsida; order Fabales; family Fabaceae; genus Phaseolus; species Phaseolus vulgaris. The sequence continues at coordinate 63,110 of NW_027174092.1, forward strand.
ATTTTATTTTACTTATTATATTTATTGAAACAATTTACGTATTGATTAAATAATTCAAGAAATTAAAAAAGAAAAAGATAATTTTTTTTTTAATTTGATGTCATGTTAATAAACTGGAAATTTATACTCATTATTATGATTTTTTTCTGAATATTATTTGATTTTATTACTTATTTATTAATATAACTTATCCATTTATTCATACCTTTTTTTTTCTCAAGTTTTTAAGATTATTTCATTTGTTGTTATAAAAAATTACTGTATTATTATGTCGTCTTTATTGAAGAAAGCGTATAGAAATAAGTGAAAGAGAGAAAAATAATGATAGAGGTATGTTTACTTCTTTTAATTTTTATTCTTTATCTTAATTGGGAATGCATAGACTATTCATTCACATTATTTTGCATATCGGGTTGACACGTTGTACTAGTGATTGATTATATTGTTTCATTATTAAATATATTTTGACCAACAAAAGATAATAATGAATATCATAAATTTTGAAAATTCATTTGATAGAAAGTTTATTAAATTAAAAATGTCGAAATTTAAGAATTAAAAATAACATTTACAAAAAATATAAAATATTTATGTTTTTGAACATTTTCTCTTACTATGACCATTCCGTTGGAGAGTGTTCATTTAATTGTTTCTAAATGGTTGGATAGGAGACCTATACCAAGAACCTAAAACGTGACTAATCTACACTTTTATTATATCTAATTAAATATTTGTAAAATTTATGATGATTTGTCTAATTCATATTTGGTACAATTTGATTGGAAAATTGTTCATTTAATATACTACATGGTGTACAAGTTTGCAATTTGTAGGGGATCGACTTTGGTCTATTCATCTGAAGAAAAAACCATGGACTAGTGTTAACCCTCCATGGTGTCGAGTCGGAGATGCTCAGTCCATTAAAAACCATGGACTGGTGTTCACCCTCCATGGTGTCGAGCTAAATGCTCGGTCCAATAAAAAAACCATGGAAGCGTTCTTACCCTCTATGGTGTTGAGCGGAGCCTCGGTCCATTACCATGGACTGGTGTTCACCCTCCATAGTGTCGAGCTAGATGCTCGGTCCAATAAAATAACCATGGAAGGGTTCTTACCCTCCATGGTGCTGAGCGGATCATCGATCCATTAAAAACCATGGACTGGTGTTCACCCTCCATGGTGCCGAGCGGAGCCTCGATCCAATAAAAACCATGGACTGGTGTTTACTCTCCATGGTGTCAAGCGGAGCCTCGATCCAATAAAAACCATGGACTGGTGTTCACCCTCCATGTTGTTGAGCTAGATGTTTAATCTAATAAAAACAATGGGAGGGTTTTTACCCTCCATGGTGTCGAGTGAAGCCTCATTCTATTAAAAACCATGGACTGGTGTTCACCCTCCATGGTGCCGAGTGGATCCTCGGTCCATTCATCAATAGATAAAACCATAAAAGAAGAGTACGTCGATTTATAAACATGACTTCGGTCTACACTAAAGGTACAAATAACTTTGTAAAAACATATTATCCATGAGTTGCTTGTATGAGTCATTTCAAATTTTGTAGAAGTGGAAGACAAGCAGGATAATTATGAGCCCCTCAAAGGCAACGTTTTTATCATAAGTATGGTCATAATTTGTATGTTAATGATGTATATATTCAAAATATGAGCAGAATAAAAACGGCTTTTAGTCTCATTGGCCTACGCCTGAGGTTGGGCGGCATGTAAGGTCATGGGCCTAACTTGATGGAATATAACAAATGGCTCATCTTCCGACCTTCAACTCACCATAACCTCATTAACCTACGCCTGAAACTGGGGGGCATGTAAGGTCATTTATGGGTCATTTCCCGACCTTTGTATCTAACGTTATGAGGGAGCACAAGTCAAGAGATCTCAATCAATTAGCCTTAATTACTCAATTAAGATAGGATCATGACTAAAGGCGGAACGGTTACAATTCAATCTTATATATACCAGATTATACTATACAGAAAGCATAATCTAAGACACAATGCCGGGAGTACTTCCAACTCATATTTTATACTATACTTATTATATCTTATGTTCTTACTGACTTAAGCGTTAGAGTATCTTTTGTAGGTGGAGCCCCATTGGAGTTTAACCGACCTTAACTACATGTTTTGGTTAAGAGACATCCCTCTTGACTAGAACAAGTTAAAATAAAACAAGACTGTGAAGTATGAATAATTTTTTTTGTACTTTTAATTTACCAATAAGATTTTATTAAATTTATACTGTAATCAGTCAAGTGGTTTACAATGAACCCCTAGTAACATCCTTTTAAAAAAGAGGCTACTGTCATTCTCATGATTATTACATCAGGTGTTCCACAACCGTCTCATCCTATACCATCCATCATTTTCAAAGCCAAAACCACACCAAGAAAGAATACCTTTGTTGCCATTTTGTCATATTTTTACGATTGCTCCTTTCTTTTTCTCTTTTCTTTTTTCATTTTTTCTTTCTTTCTTTCCCCTTCACCCTTTTTCCTCTTTTTCGTTTTCCCGCATTAAAGAACATACTTGCAGTGGCTTATTTCTTAAAAATAAATGAAGAAAGGAGGAACCTTAGATCAAAACCAATAAATTTGACATCATACAGGAATAGAAATGTAACTGTTCTTGTTGGGGTTCGACCCAATCATTGGGTTCAACGAGTGGTTTTTTAATCCGTAGAGAATGTCAAATTACCAACTTGAACCGGTCATAGTGTTCAACGAGTGCGTTTCCGTAAAATTGTCGAATAACCAGTTCAGTCCGATCATTGGGTTCAGTAGTGGTTTTTAAATTTGTAGAGAACATTGAACTGCCAACTCAGATCGATCATAGGGTTCAACGAGTGGCGTTTCTATAGAAATGTCAAATAACCAGCTCAACTTGATCATTAGGATCAACGAGTGGTTTTTTAATCTATATAGAACGTCAAACTAGCAACTTGGACCGATCATAGGGTTCGACGAGTGGCGTTTCTGTAGAAATGTCGAATAACTAGCTCGACCTGATCATTCGGTTTGACAAGAGGTTTTTTAATCCGTAGAGAATCGAACTACTAACTCAGACTGATCATAGGGTTCGACGAGTGGCATTTCCGTAGAAATGTGGAATAACCAGCTCAGCTCGATCATTGGGTTCCATAAGTGATTTTTTAATTCGTATAGAACGTTGAACTGCCAACTTGAACCAATCATAGGGTTCGACAAGTGGCGTTTCTATAGAAATGTCGAATAACCAGTTTGGCCTGATCATTGGGTTCGGGGAGTGATTTTTTAATCTGTATAGAACGTCAAACTGCCAACTTGGACTGATCATAGGGTTCGACAAGTGGTGTTTCCGTAGAAATGTCGAATAACCAACTCAGCCTGATCATTGGGTTCGACGAGTGGTTTTTTAATCTGTAGAGAACGTCGAACTGCCAACTCGAACTGATCATAGGGTTCGACGAGTGTCATTTTTGTAGAAATGTCAAATACCAGCTCGACCCGATTATTAGGTTCAACGAGTGGTTTTTTAATTCGTAAAGAACATCAAATGCCAACTCGGACCGATCATAGAATTCGACAAGTGACGTTTTCGTAGAAATGTTGCATAACCAACTCGATCAGATTATTGGATTCGGCAAGTGGTTTTTTAATTCGTAAAGAACGTCGAATGCCAACTCAAACCAATCATAGGGTTCGACGAGTGATGTTTCAAAAGAAATATCGTGTGACCAACTCGAACTTGAGTTTTCTTGATATTGTTAAACTACATAAAGAGAGTAAGAGTAACAGTAAGAGTATCTCCACATCTGCTTATTTTTAGTCTGTAAAAATGTTCTGGCCGGTTGACCTGGGTCGTCTTTATGCGTGGCTTGTTCTAACGAGCTAGGGCACCTTCGTTCTGCCTCGTCTGTGTGTACCTGAAAAAGAAGAACAAAGGGGCGCCCTCGCGGCTGTTTGCACTCCGACGCTCAAGTCAGCTAGCGAGAAACACCAAAGTAACTAGAAACTGTATAATAATCTCAACAACTGGAACTGTGTGACTAAACTGTGTGACCCTAATTGCCTTGTGCTCACAATTGGGTGTGCCGTCAAGAACAACTAGGGACTAATGTTCTGAGCAACTTTATGAGAACTAGGTTAAAACTCATGCAACTGTGAAAACGTACCTCACTAGGGCTTCTTCGTGCCCTTTATATAGGTGGAAACTAGGGTTTACCTTTGCGTTGCTTGCTATTATCTAGGGTTCCTTGGAGAAGGTCCTTGCGCTGCTACTCCTAGGATCTGAGCGTATCTGGCACATGGACTTCCCTTATCTAGAGTGCAATGATTAACCTTGTGGCCCTTTGGGTTCTAACTTGGGCGCCGTATCTCTTGTGCCATCATACTATTTAGGTGCCCTAATTAATCACGTGTCATGCATGCAGTCTTCCTTGAAGATCTTTTATGAGCACGTGGGCATAGTCACGTGCCCTTTTGACTTGATCGTTTATTCTGTGCGGAGGGACCCACAGTGCCGCCACCCAACTTAGGGTTATCCCATCATGTGGCCCCCCCTTTCTGTGAAATGCTTATGTCATGCGGGTTGACTCTTCGGGCGATGTCTTCCTTAGGCGATGTCTTACTTAGGCGATGTCCGCTTAGGCGATGTCTTTCTCTCGGATAGTGACACGTCTCGACGATATCCGATTATGCATATGCAGAACGCCGCTTCTACATATGGCGACTATGTTGACTTTTTGACCACCTACCTTTCACTTGTCCACGTCATCACACCTGATGACCTGGTCGGTACACAAGCCCCCCAGTCTTGAGCTGATAACTTGCTTTCAGCGAAAAGACTAAAGCTTGCCCCCTGCTGCCCTTGCGGCGTTTTGATGACGTGTCATCCTCCGACCGATTGACGTGACATTTTTGCATCGCCGGCGCAACGTACCCTCGAGGACTCTGACGATGTGATATTCTCTGAGTGAGACAGATGGCACTTTAATTCGTACTTTTACCTCGCGACACGTGGCCCAATCATAAGGCGCTTGCTTTAACGCCTTTTACCACTTCAATCGTGATGCTTGAATCTTGAAAACCCCGCATCTCAACTTACTGATTCTACTTCTTTCGCATCTTCCTTGCACTATTCATCTTCTTCCCAAGAACTCCTTGTTCCACGTTCTTTCTTTGTGACCTTTCCTTCTATTGTGTTACCCTTGACCTCCAGTTTCCTCACTGCCAGCACATACTAAAATGTCCACCAACCTTTCTTCCTCCCGAGTGAGTCACAAGGATCTTTATCCCTGGGCTTCGAGTGAACTCCTTGACGAGTATTCTTGCTTACTTTCTACCAGGGCCCTGAGGGAACACGTGGGGGAAGCGTGTTCCTATGACCATCGTGCCTTCGCAAAGAGGCACGATGATGACATCGTCGTGCTCCCTTGTTCCACGGGGGAGCCGGTGTGCGGGGATGAACGATCCAATAATGGGGTCCCCTTTTTCTATTTTTACCAAGTAGTTTTTAAGTGCGTCGGCGTACGCCTTCCCTTTTCCAGGTTCGAGAGGGAGCTGTTAACGGAGATGAACACCGCTCCAGCCCAACTGTACCCTAACAGTTGGGCCTTCGTGAAGGCCTTTGACATTTTGTTTGGCTTCCTTGGATGTGCACCTTCTGTGGACATTTTTCTTCACTTCTTTGAGGTGAAGAGGCAGAGAAACAATCTTTGGGTAACTCTTAGCAATGTCCCTGGTAGGATTCTTTTGACTCCTTTCCAGCAAGCCTTCACAAGGTGGAAAGGCAGGTTCTTTAAGGTATGCTGTTCCAGCTTGGTGCCTTCTGCTCTGGACGGCTTTCCTTTGTACTGGACAAAGGACGCCAGGGCCTTGAAATCTAAATCTCTTAAGAAACTGTCTTCAAGCGATCAGGAAGCTTGCAAGATCCTGGCGGGTGTTGGAGGATTTGATGCGGCTGCTTTAATAAGCTTGGAGTATAATGCCGAGCTTCTGGAAAGATATATATGTGCGTGAGGCTTTCCTTATGACCTTCCCACTTCTTGTTGGATCTCTTGTATGATTTTGCTTGGAAATACTTTCTTTCACGTATGTCTCTTACTAAACTTTACTCCTTTCTTTCACGTAGGTTCAAAGATAAACGACCATCAGAGGACGCTTCTGACTCGGGCTTTGCAGTTCGGGGACGAGGCTTCTTCATCATATTGCTCAAACTCTGGGGGCCACTGATGAGCGATATGTTTCTCGCTTCTCGTACAACATTAGGATGTGTGCGTAGGGTTATATATTTCATCTTGCACTTGTCATAAACTCCGTTTGTAACCTTAACGCTGGTTTACTTTTCCTTCACGTTAAATGTTGTTCGACTTATTTTGCATGCTTACGTTCTTTGCCACGTCGCGCGTGTTACCTCTGACATTCCCTTCGTTATGCTTGGCGTGAATTCTTTAGATAGCGTTTGCTTATTTCCTTATTCCTTAAATACCTTACTCATGATCACTTCATCCATGGCTCTGCTCGACCTTCGTTTTTCGTGCGGGATGCTCGCTCGTTTGAGTTTTCTTATTCGAAACCTCGGCGTTTTCGCCCCCAAGCTCATCGGGACAGTCGGCGATGTCTTGCTTGTAGCGGTGTCAGATCGCCTGGTTTCTACTTTGGCGACGATACTGCCGGTGGTCGCACATGTTGAAGACCGCCTCTGCGTGACCGGCGACTATGCGTACTTTTTGGTCCCGTTATCGCCCTTGATGATTCGACTGGCGTGCGGGTTGCGATTCTTTTTGCGGAGGGATAAGTTAACTGCGGCGATCTACGTGGCTTCGCGCGCCAAGGCCCACGCTGGTTACTGACTTGACACTTCACCAACCCTCTCCCATCAAATGACACGTGGACTTATCGATGGTTGTTATTTCGTGTCGTTTGCGCTTCCTGTAACCTTCGAAACTCTAAACTTCTCGCGCCACTCCACTGTTACATTATCTTTCTTCTTCGCTTTCAAACTTTCGATACGCTCTGGTGAACGCTTCGTCTCCCTAATCATCATTTCCTCGCGCGCTCCTTCGATCAAAAAGGTAAACCTTTTATCACTTTCGTTGGTGCTCACCGCATTTTAATCGGCTTGCATCATCCCTTAACTGCTTGAAGCATACGTTGTGGGTTGTTTGTTCTCTGTTTTGCTTTTTCCTGCGTTTTAGGTTTTTCTTTTCCTTTCTGCGACCCCCTTTGTTCATGCTGATTTCCCTTCTTGTTTCCGAATCGAATCATTCTTTTTATCGACCCTCCGCTTTCCTTTTCTTACTCTCCTTTCGTCTTTCCTGCAGTTTTCGATGGCTCGTACAGGGGCCACACCTGCCTCCTCTCGAAACCCTCCTCCAAAATCTCGCAAACAACCTTCGTCAGGAAACCCCTCCACATCTCGTAACCCACCTAGGGATCCTGCCATCCTTTCAAACCGGGCTCAGAGGCCTGCGCCTTCTCGTCCTAACCAATCGCAATCAACTCCCCCACAAACTAGTGCCACCGCACGCCCCATTCCTGATTACAAACTGTTGCACCCATGGGCTCCTCCAGCTCTGCTGAACGAGACTTCCTTGATTAACTCTGAGGCCGATATTCTTCGCTTGAGAGATAAGACCCACCTCACATTCCATAAGGAGCATGACGACAAGGTTGTTATTCGTCCTTGTCCTCCCGGGGAACCTGTTTGTATTGATAACGATGGCAACGATGGCCACCCTTTCTGCTTTGTCTATGCAACCGTGTTTAAGAAGGTTAAGTTCAGGTTCCCCTTTACTCGCTTTGAGAGGGAGCTCCTGACCGAGCTTGATATTGCCCCTGCCCAGCTGCATCCCAACGGCTGGGCGTTTGTCAGGGCATACCAAATTGTTTGTGCGCACCTAGGCCATCCAGCCTCTGTAGATGTGTTCTTGTTTCTGTTTGAGGCTAAAAACCCAGGGGACCGCCTATGGGTAAGCTTCAATGGGATTACTGGGAGATCCATCCTTTCCATCTTCCAACAATCTTATAAGGATTGGAAAGGTAAGTTCGTTTGTGTTTGCTGTAATGATCAAAATCCCACACTTCTCGATGGGTTCCCCTTGTACTGGGTTGACAAGGGAAAAAAGGATTCCCAGGATCATTTTTGGAAAGCTAGGAGTCCAGAGAAGATGGGGGAGCTCGATAGAGACTTGTGCAACTTCTGGAAAGAAGTTGCCTCCACCAATACTACCTTACTCACCCCTTCAATCATCAAGTTCGAATTCTATGAGGATCAACTAGACTTTTACATAGGTTTGTCCCTCCACTCTATCTGGATTTTTCTTCCTGTGCCAAGTCTGCTTTACTTTTTTATCAAACTTGTTCGTATTACACTGTCCTGCGCTCACTTTTGTGTTGCTAATTACCTGTATCTGTAACTGGATTGATTTGTGAACATTGATCACTTCGTGCAGATACAATGTTGGGGAAAGATCATATGGCCAGACTGCGTTCTATAGTCAAACGCCACAAACTCGCCGCGGGTTCTCAAACCGTCCCGAATTCTGTAGCGGAAGCCGCCGTTGCTCGAGGCGAGCTTCCTCCCGTGGGCTCATCTTCCCTTATCGCCCCTCCTGCCCCTGCGAGAAAGAAATTGCCACCAAAGAGGGCCAAGAGGAAGAATCCCACAATGGTGTCGGATGAGGAGGATGACGAGAGCACTGAAGTTGGACTTATCTGTAAAAGGAACAGGGCAACCGTCACCAAGCTACCCGCAAACGAGAGTACAGGCCCAGATTATGCAGAGAATCCCCCCAGCGTCTCCACACCCTTTGAGAGTGCTGGGGATGCTCTACCATCGAACACTTCAGCTGCTAGAGGTGTTCTGGAGCAGGCTGCGGACATTCAGTGGTCTCCCCAGCCTGTAGTGGAGCCAGACGTATCGCCGCCACGTCCTGATGTTTCCCTGGTCGTCCACACTTATGAAGGTGGCGGCGAGAACCAACCCTCGACTCCTCTCCCAATCCCTGCTCTTCCAGCCCCTGTCGAGGAGGTCTTGAAAGCCCACGCCGCTTACCTTAGCGCTATGACTACCGAGTGCATAGAGAAACGCCTTTACCAGATGATGGGCGAGGCTTTAAGGGACTCCTTGAGCCAATATGAATCCGAAGCCGGTGCTGCGAAGGACCAAGTCCAACAACTTAAGCGTGATCTTACGATGCGGGGATTGAAGTTTTCGCGGTTAGAGAATGCTCTGAAGGACGAGTTGCGGAGCGAACGTAAAAACAGCGCTGAACTAGACAAAAAGCTCAACGTCAAACTCTTAGAGGTCACCGAACTCGAGGGCAGACTCGTGCATCAGCAGGAGAAGATAGCGGACCTGGAGGAGACTCTCAAGGCTAAAAAGGCCTACGCGGATGAGCTCGAGGCCAAGTCAATTGAGAGGGAGGACCTGCTGGGTAAAATCGAAGTTGACAAGGATCAAAAGGCCAAGGAACTGATCGAGAAAGATAAGGAGCTGAACGAGTCTGCAGCAAAGCTTCTTCAACAGGTGACTTGCGAACTGAGTCCCGTTATCTGACACCAAACGCTTGGGCACACCGAAACGACACACAATATTCTTCCATACGAAATTCTGAATCTTGTGCGCGGTGATCTGGGCTACTGGTTCCGCTTCAATCCACTTCGTGAAGTATTCGACTGCCACAACCAAATACTTCATCTGCCTAATCGCCAATGGGAAGGGTCCCAGAATATCGATTCCCCATGTGTGGAAAGGCCAGGGACTTTAGATTGACTTTAACTCTTCCGGAGGCGCCTTGTGCCAATCGGCGTGCTCCTGGCACTGCTTGCAACGTTGGGCATATCTCTTGCAGTCTTCCCTCATTGTCGGCCAATAATAACCTGCACGGATGGTTCTCGTCGCCAAGGCTCGACCTCCGATGTGACTCCCACAAATCCCCTCATGGAGCTCGGCCATAATTCTCGAGCACTTCTCTCCATGCACACATACTAAAAGGGGGTGTGTGAACCCAAACCTGTACAATTCGCCATCGATGAGGGTGAACTTGTTGGAGTTCTTTTTTACCTTCCTAGCTTCCGTCGGGTCCATTGGGAGTACGCCATCTGCCATGTAGCGCTGGTATGGCGTTATCCATGTGTCTGGCTCGTGGACGGCGCAAACTTGCATCATCTTTGTCTTTCCCACTGGATGCACTCTAACCCTTGGCGTCCTCAAGGTCTCCTGAGATAGAGATTTATGACCCCTCGCCATCCCTTCCCTTGACTTGCAGACTTGGAGAACTTGGTGGTCCGTCACGAACGCTCGAGGTGTCTTTAGGGTTTCTTGTATGACAATCCTCTGCCTGCCCCCCTTGCCCGAACTGGCGAGCTTGGCTAGCAAGTCAGCTCGGGCGTTCTGTTCTCTCGGCACATGCACTACTTCGAACAAGAAAAAAGACCACCTCAACTCCTGCACATACTCCAGATAAGCTGCCATCTGCGGATCCTTAGCCTGGAACTCGCCAGTTACTTGGCCCGTGATTAGCAATGAATAGCTCTTGGCCATCAGCACCCTTGCTCCCATCTCTTTTGCCAACAAGATACCAGCGATCAAAGCCTCATATTCCGCTTGGTTATTGTTGGCTTTAAAGGCAAACCTTAGGGACTGCTCTATCAACACGCCGTTGGGTCCTTCTAGAATTATCCCGGCCCCACTACCCAACTGGTTAGAGGACCCATCCACTGAGAGCACCCAACGAAAACCATCTCCGACGTTCTGCGCTGTTTCAGAAGATAGCTCGACCACGAAGTCAGCGAAGATTTGCCCCTTGATCGGTCCCCGGGGCTCATACTTGATGTCGAACTCCGACAACTCTACCGCCCATTTTTACCATTCTCCCAGCCACATCTGGTTTCTTCAGAACCTTCTGGATAGGTAAGTCGGTCATCACCAACACTGTAAAACTCTGGAAGTAATGGCGCAACCTCCTCGCCGAAAACACTACTGCCAGTGTTGCTTTCTGCAAAGCCTGATATCTCACTTCTGGGCCCTGCAACACCTTGCTGACAAAATAAACGGGTTTCTGAACTTGATCTTGGTCCTGGACGAGCACCGCACTCAGCGCCTTCTCGGTTATGGCGAAGTATAACCTGAGGGGCGCTCCCATTTGAGGTTTGCACAGAACCGGCGAGCTCGCCAAGTACTCCTTGAGCTTCACGAAAGCCTCTTCACACTCCTTCGTCCAGACAAACCTATTATTCCTTTTCAAGCACTGGAAATACGGGTGGCCCCTCTCTCCACTAGCAGACACAAATCGCGACAGGGCGGCCATCCGACCTGTAAGCTGCTGCACCTTCTTAACCGTAGCAGGGCTCCTCATCGCCAAGATGGCCGCACACTTGTCAGGGTTTTCTTTGATCCCTCTTTCGGTCAAGAGAAAACCTAAGAACTTTCCTGCTTCCACGCCGAAAATGCACTTCTCAGTGTTCAGCTTCAGTTTATATTTGGCTATCGTGACGAACAGCTCCTCCAAATCAGCAATATGCTGGTTTTTTTCCAGGGATGTTACGACCATATCATCAACGTAAGCTTGTACGTTCCTCCCAAGCATAGGTGCAAGCACTTTATCCATCAGCCTCTGGTATGTGGCCCCCGCATTCTTCAGCCCAAAAGGCATCACCTTGTAGCAATAGCACGACTTCTCCGTCATGAAGGCAGTTTTTTCCTCGTCCATGGGGTGCATCTTAATTTGGTTGTACCCCGAGAATGCGTCTAAGAAACTTAACAACTTACACCCTGCTGCGCTGTCCACCAGGGCGTCTATACTTGGCAAAGGATAGGAATCCTTTGGACAGGCTTTGTTTAGATCTGTGAAGTCGACACACATTCGCCATTTCCCATTGCTCTTCTTTACCAATACAACATTGGCGAGCCATTCCGGATACTATATCTCCTTGATGTGGCCTGCCTCGAGGAGTTTTTGCGTTTCATCTCTGATCGCCTGTCTCCTTTCTTCATTGATTTTTCTTCTTCTTTGTCGGACTGGTCTGACTTGAGGGTCCATTGCTAGACGATGACATAAAAAATCGGGGTCGATTCCCGGCATATCTGAGGCAGACCACGCGAATGCGTCTAGATGCCTGCCTATCACCTTGGCGATCTGTTCCTGTGTCTCGCCGTCTAAAGTTTTCCCTAACTTAAAAGTTTTGCCGCCGATCTCCCTTTCGAGCCACTCTCCAACTGGCCGAGGCCTCTTCTCACTAGCGAGCAATGCTCTCACAATGCTTGACTCCCTAGCGGCTTCCGGGCAGTTTTCCTCCTCCTCTACTCCAGCGTTGCTCTCAGACCTCGCCTCGACATCTTCCACGGTCACGTCGCCCTTGGTGGTTGCTTCTAATGCCACATCCATAACCACGTCGCCTTCGGCGGTCCCCTCTGACGCTGCATCCATAGCTCGTCGGTTTTTATGCTCATTCCCCGCACCAAGAGGTGGTGTTGTGGTCACATGGCACACTGATCGCCTGTTCTTGAGGCTGTTTTCGTAGCATCTCTTTGCCTCCTCTTGATCGGATCGGATGGTGACGATTACCCCTTCCATTGAAGGTAATTTGACCTTCATGTGCCTCGTGGAGGGTACAACTCCTATCCTATTGAGTGTTGGCCTTCCCAATAGGATATTATACGCTGAGGGGGCGTTCACGACAAGGTATTTGATTTTCTCCGTGCACGAAGCGGCACCATCTGTGAACGTTGTTCTTAACTCAATGTATCCCCTGACTTCGACTTGATCACCCGCAAAACCGTATAAGCAGCCCCCATATGGCCTCAGCTGGTCTGTAGATAATTGTAGCCTTTCGAAGGTCAGCCAGAACATCACGTCTGCCGAGCTCCCTTGATCGACCAAGACCCGATGAACCGTCCTCCCTGCCGTGACGAGCGAGATCACAATGGGATCGTTGTCATGCGGCACAACATCCCTGAGGTCTTCCTTAGTGAACGTGATGTCCACATCGGGCGAATGGTCCTCAAAAACTTCCACTGACATTACGGACCTCGCATACCTTTTACGCTGTGACGCAGTACACCCGCCACCCGAGAATCCACCAGCTATGGTGTGGATTTCACCGAGGACGGGCGCCTCGTGCTGCTCCCCTCACTGCCCCCCGGTTGCGAGCCTGACGGTCGTCCCGCCTGTTTCTCCATCAAGTAATCCTTCAGGAAACCATTCTTCACGAGCTCATCCAACTGATAGCCAAGCGCCAAACAGTTGTTAATATGGTGCCCGAATGCTTCGTGGAATTCGCACCATGACTCCTTGCGAGGTCCCAACACCTTGTCAACTTTAATCGGCGGCCTCAACCTGTCGGCTATGCTGGGTACCGCAATCAGATGTTTGAGTTCCATCACGAAGTTGTGCCTCGGCGGCTTGCTTGCTTCTCTCCCTTCCTCTACTCGACCCTTAGGTTGGGTCCTCCGTGGCTCGTAAGCGCGTTTCCTGTCAAAGTGTTTTCTTTCTGTGACGGCTTGGTGAACCCGAACGGGTTGCGTGCGTATCTGTGCCTTGGGACGCGTTGGCGCAGTGGTTGCGCATTTCTCGTACGTTTCACCTTCCGAGGCAATATGCTCTACCGCTTGTCGCCTTATCTCGGCGAAGGTTTTGGGGCGACTACGGTTAAGCGTTTTGCTGAAAGATCCGGGACGCACCCGCTTCTTGAACGCGTATAAAATCATGGGTTCCTCCTTGGTGCCTACTTTCACTACCTGTGCCCCAAAGCGGCTTATGTATTCTTTTAGGGTTTCGCCTTGGAACTGCTTGACGTCGAAAAGATCGTACGAGACTGGGGCGAGAGTTCTGTTGGCCAGGTACTGTTCTCTAAATAGTTGTGAAAGTTGGGCGAAGGACGTGACGTGGCCCTCTGGGAGGCTGATGAACCAATCCATGGCCATCCCTGTTAGGGTGCTCATAAAAAGCTTGCACCTAACGGCGTCTGAACCGCCTACCAGCAACATCTGTGTGTGGAACGCCGTGATGTGTGCTTCAGGATCCTCCATTCCCGTGAAGGTCGCTTTGGGTCCCGTGAACGTATTGGGAATTGCCGTCTCCAAGATTGCCTGTGAAAATGGTGTTGTGAATTCCCTGGGTGGGGATGTAGCCTCCGGTTCGTCTCTGCCACGCCATCTCTGGCGTAACTCCTCGTTGGTGCGGTGGAGTTCCTCGCTTCTTGCTTGAGAGGCTGTCAGGTCCACCTGCATGCACTCCTGTTCTACTTTCGAGGCTGCCACTGCGTCTTGTAGCCCGTGCACCATGCCCATGAGTTGCTGTAGGGTCATCTCTTCACTCCTAGCGCGTGCTGGTCGGGTGGTCATGGCTCTCTGGGGATCCTCTCGACTTATCTGAGTGTTGGAATCTGGAACTGAAAGCTTGTGTGGTGGAACCGATGTTTATATCGGCCCCACGGTGGGCGCCAGATGTTCTGGCCGGTTGACCTGGGTCATCTTTATGCGTGGCTTGTTCTAACGAGCTAGGGCACCTTCGTTCTGCCTCGTCTGTGTGTACCTGAAAAAGAAGAACAAAGGGGCGCCCTCGCGGCCGTTTGCACTCCAACGCTCAAGTCAGCTAGCGAGAAACACCAAAGTAACTAGAAACTGTATAATAATCTCAAAAACTGGAACTGTGTGACCCTAATTGCCTTGTGCTCACAACTGGGTGTGCCGTCAAGAACAACTAGGGACTACTGTTCTGAGCAACTTTATGAGAACTAGGTTAAAACTCATGCAACTGTGAAAACGTACCTCACTAGGGCTTCTTCGTGCCCTTTATATAGGTGGAAACTAGGGTTTACCTTTGCGTTGCTTGCTATTATCTAGGGTTCCTTGGAGAAGGTCCTTGCGCCGCTACTCCTAGGATCTGAGCGTATCTGGCACATGGACTTCCCTTATCTAGAGTGCAATGATTAACCTTGTGGCCGTTTGGGTTCTAACTTGGGCGCCGTATCTCTTGTGCCATCATACTATTTAGGTGCCCTAATTAATCACGTGTCATGCATGCAGCCTTCCTTGAAGATCTTTTATGAGCACGTGGGCATAGTCACGTTCCCTTTTGACTTGATCGTTTATTCTGTGCGGAGGGACCCACAGTGCCGCCACCCAACTTAGGGTTACCCCATCATGTGGCCCCCCCTTTCTGTGAAATGCTTACGTCATGCGGGTTGACTCTTCGGGTGATGTCTTCCTTAGGCGATGTCTTACTTAGGCGATGTCCGCTTAGGCGATATCCGCTTAGGCGATGTCTTTCTCTCGGATAGTGACACGTCTCGGCGATATCCGATTATGCATATGCAGAACGCCGCTTCTACATATGGCGACTATGTTGACTTTTTGACCACCTACCTTTCACTTGTCCACGTCATCACACCTGATGACCCGATCGGTACAAAAAATATTGACAATAATGAATAAACAAGCATCAGTATCATCAAAACTGAAATAAATCAGGTGCCCAAAATCAAGATCGAACTTAACCACCATATCCCGAATTTGCTAGATATACATCTCACTGTTCACTGTAGGGGCAAAGCAGGATTCGGTTATCAATGCCCTGACCAATGTGTTTTTGACTAGATGTCCAAATATTGAAATTCGAACTATTTCAATTCACAATAAAATTCATTCCATTCAATGATCTATTTTGCCAACGATGGGTTTGTACGCTGGACAACCAAAAATTGAAGTTAGATTTTCAAGTTTATAACTATCAGCATAGAATGAAACAACGTTGTTGACCACCATGGTGAAAATTTAAAGCGAGACAATGTCATGCCAACTCTTACAGTTCAAATTGGGCGTAAAAGGCATGTCACTGTACTGAATTTATTAGCAGTAAGTCCGACAACCTTGAGTAGAACAAGACATTTATATATACATTCAACAAGTTGAATTACAAACAGGTAATCCTAATCTTACCAAGTGTAATAATTAGTGTCAAGCAATTGCCAACATACAATCGTAACCTACAACCGTGGAAAACTAGTTTGATGCCCTAAAGCAGCACAAAATAACAGCCACAACCAGTTAACTTGTTTAGGAAAAGAAAATCAGAGGTTGAAAATCTCCAAATCGGTCAGAAAAGCTTAAGAAAACAAGATTGAATCACAAAGCTTCCAAGACAATTTATTTGGAAAATTAAAATAAAGAGAGAAACAACAACGTATATACCCCCCGAGCAATGACTTTTTAAATTTAAATAGGTGAAAATATCAATTCTCAAGCAAGCATTTCCAATATATATAATGGCAGGAAAAGCAAAATTCAATTCCGAAGTCAGACGTGCAAATTTGTGTAGGAATATTGTGTGTGGAAGCATGATATTTTCAACCAAAGATTATGAGAAATTAAAGTAATAAGAAAAAGAGAATGATACCATAAATTTTTAGGTGGAAAACCCCTTTAAATAAAGGTAAAAAACCACATTCGAGAGAGCCAAAACTTCCACTATAATGGTACTGGGAGTACAATGAATTCCTCTAAGGCTAATAGATAAATAGCCCCAAAACAAATTCTCTCTATATGGGTTAAACACTTACACCCAAGAGAAGAAATAAAGAGTATATGAAAAGAGAGAGGAAGCAAATGTATCTTACTATTTTGTTGTGTATTACATTGCTTGAAGGAAACCACTATATATAGTGGGTCTAGGAGACAACAATAATAAAAACAATTAATGGTAAATAACCTCCCTTTAATTACAATTAATTGTGGTAAGTAACCTTCAAATTATGTCAAGAAAACTGAAAAGGTGAGTCATAACCCACAATTTGTTTTCAAATGCTGTATTAATATCTTCTATTGATCGCTAGCAGCATGAAGATACCAAAACTTAATTTGCCAATGCACGATACCTGACGTTCTCGAAGCAGATAAATTATCGGTAGCTTTACGAGAAAGTGAGGAACCCTGTTTGGCGCCAAACAACATTTCGAACCTGACGCAGGTCCCTCCCTTTTAGCGTTCTCCCTATCCCTTCTATAACAGAATAAGCGAGCATTGACGATTGCGCTGAGTCCCGCGCCACAAGTTCGTGCGGCGGCACTTTCCCCTCTTCTTCGTCCTTCTGTTCGTCGATTTCCCTCCAGGCTTGCTGGTGAGCATCACCCATCTTGTTCGGTAGATGCTCGTGGTTAGTTTATTTGTGGTTGGAGGGATCAGGATCAATTTTACCTGCCCACGGTGCCAAAATGTTCTTGCCAGGGTTGTCCCTTTGAGAATTCCTGGTTTTCTACTCTCTATGATGGAAGAGTGCCTTAATCCTTGGAGAATTGTTGGTGAATTTTGTGGAAGCTCAATGGATGTGCACAGGCAAGGCTCTCCTAGGAGATGATGGTTGCCTTGGAGGTGAAGGTTAGGTATGAAGTGTGAGTGGTGAGGTCATCTCACTTTGGTAGAATGAAAGTTTGAAGATCAATTGTCTATCCTAGAGAGGTAGGAGACAAGTAGTGAGATTGACACAAAATTGGCAGCAATTCACTATTAGATTAATCTTGCAATTACATGAGCAAAGCCCTCTTATTTATAGTGTTTAGAGGGCTGGAAATTCAAATGAAAGTGGAGGGAAATTCAAATAAATTCCCTCCTAAAAATTACCGCCCAAAGAAGCACATGAGAGGGGTGTAGCTAGTTTGTATGCTCACCCCTTCTATAGGCTTTCAACAGCGGCCTTGGTAAACTCAGAGGTTTTTAGAAACTCTAAGTTTACATAGGTTGGGGTTTTAGGTGCCAAAATTAATTCTGAGAAAAATTACAAATAAAGTTCCTATGCTAATTTGTTGAATCAAGTGTGTTCAAGCTTTGAAGAATCCAAACCCTTTGAAGGTTGATGAAAGGCTGGATGTGCTTGCTGTTGCTGAGCTGTCTTTAGATAGGATCTGGGGTAGATTTTATGTGTAAATCCACTCTTGATTGAATCCAAAGCATAAACATTCTCAAACCTTTTAATTGAAAAGTGTTTTTCAAACTAAGTGAAAAACAACCTGTTGTTTTGTCGAAACAACCGATTATTTTATACTTAGGTGTTTTTAGAAAGGTTGAAAACTTTTTTTTTTGGTTGACATGCTGTCAAACCAAAACAACCGATTGATTCGTTAAAACAACCGATTGTTTGTTTTGGGACCATAACAAAAAACTGTTTTGTGCTTTGACTGAGCTTTAAATGTTTTTATAACTGAATACGCTCCAGTTTTAAATGCTTTGACCAGTCTTTAAATGCAATAAATAGTTTGTTAAGATTCTATAACAAACAACTGAGATTTAATCAAAGAAAAACAAATTTGAGTTTTTCACTGTTTTTGCTTTTGAAAGAGTTAGAGATTGCTGGATCAAAGAGAATGTGATATATGATTTTCATCTTGTATTGATTTCAGATCTTTTCTGTAACAAGTGGAATCCTTTGTACTTTGAAAGAAACTTTGTGTGTAGCTGAGAAGTATTGTGTGTTCTTGAGGTTGTCAAGATCAACATTCTTAGTGGTGTTGTGCTGAGCCAAAGGAAGTGTGTGTCTTGAGGGGATCAAGGTCACTTCTTTGGTGGTGTTGTAAGTAATCTAGGGTTGATTGCTTAGTGGATTCCCCAGTGGTTTCTGGGAAGACTTGATGTAGCTCTTGGTTAAGAGTGAACCAGTATAAACCTGTGTGTTCAATCTCTCTATCCTTAAACTCTTTAAATTCAGTTTTATATTTGTGAACTGGTATAAACAACCGATTGTTTTTGTGAAACAACCGATTGTTTTTCTGGTGCTGTGCTTTTTTGCTTTGTGTTTTTGGCAAACTGAATTCTGATTCAAGTTTTCTTGAAGTAATTTCATTCTAGACTTAAAAGTTTGCGAAAACCCTCTTTAAACCATTCACCCCCCTTTAGTTTAAAGCCATACAATCTAACAATTGGCATCAAGTGCTTGGTTCTTGAAATTTATTCTTGCTTTGAAAACTATGCTCGTCCTCCAGGATCAAATGTCCATCTACGGGAGTCATCAAACAAATCAAATGAGTTAGTTTCAGCAGTTGTATAAAAATCAGTCTTATTAAGTTGCCATTCTTCTTGTTTTTCTATTGTTTTTGGCAACTTCTCATAATATTTCCTTGTTTGTTGTTGTATTTGTTTTTTAATCCTCTCATGCATTTTTTTTAATAAATTCAGTTTTTGTTACTCCTTCCTTAGACACAAATTCTTGTGGATTAGGAAGTGGTAACAAATCTAAAGGAGAAAGAGGATTAAACCCATATACAACCTCAAATGGAGAAATATTTGTAGTTTTATGAACTACCCTTTTGTATTCAAACTCAATATGGGAAAGATACTCATCCCTAGAGTTGTGGTTGTCTCTCATGAATCCTCAAAAAATGTTCTTCAAATTTTGGATCTCTCATGAAGTCTTACCACTTCTATGGAGAAGAGCCTATCCACAACCATAAAACTGGAATCGAAACCTTTTGTTGTCCTAGGAAGTTCTAATATAAAATCTATGTTTATGTCTTCACATGGAGCACTTGCAAAAGGTGAAGGAGCATAGAGTTCATGAGACATTGCCTTAGAGTTAGTTTTTAAACAAGAAATGCATCTATGGTAATGTCTTTGAACATCTTTCCTCATGGGTGGCCAAAAGAATTTTCTTTTTAAAAGCTCTAGAGTTTTATCAACTCCAAATTGGCCCACGAGACCTCCTTCATGAGATTCCTTTACAAGGAGTTTTCTATGGGTTCCTTGGGGTATACAAAGTTTTCCTTCTTAAAAAAGATACCCCTCAGACACATAAAATCCTCCTTGTGCTCTATGTTCACACTTAACAAAGATGGATGCAAAATCATGATCTTCTTTGTAAAGTTCAATTATGTTGTCAAATCCAAGAATTTGGGCTCCCAATTTCGAAAAGAGGGCATGTCTCCTTGAGATAGCATCAACTATAATGTTTATACTACCCTTCTTAACATAAGGAAATTGTTCAAGTAATTCCATCCATTTTGCATGGTGTTTGTTTAACTTATGTTGACCTTTCAAATATTTTAAAGACTCATGATCACTATGAATGACAAATTCCTTAGAAACTAGATACTGCTCCCAAGTCTTTAAGGCCCTCACAAGTGCATAGAGCTCTTTGTCATAGGTGGGATAGTTGAGGGTGGCTCCATGAAGTTTTTCACTAAAGTAAGCAATTGGATGTCCACCTTGCAACAATACAACACCTATGTCCACTCCCGATGCATAATACTCTAGCTCCAAAGTTTTTGCAAAATTTGGTAAAGCTAGAATGGATGCATTAGTGAGTTGAGCTTTTAGCCTCTTGAAGGCTTGATCTTGCTTCTCGGTCCAACAAAATGGAGTGTCCTTCTTCACTAACTCATTTAGTGGTGAAGCTAGACTTGAGAAGTTAGGCACAAATCTTCTATAAAAGCTTGCTAAACCATGAAAGCTCCTAACATCTCCTATATTTTGTGGTGTTGGCCACTCTTGGAAGACTTTGATTTTCTCGAGGTCAACATGTACCCCATTTTTGTTAACTATAAAGCCTAAAAATACTACATTATCAGCACAAAAGGTACACTTATCAATATTAACAAACAAGCTATTGTCCCTAAGCACTAAAAGAACCTCCCTAAGGTGACTTAGGTGGAAATCTAGGCTTTGGATATAAACTAAGATATCATCAAAGTAAACTACTACATATTTACCTATGCAATCCCCCTTTAGGGATTCTTTTTTCATTATGCTTGTAGGAGGTGTTGTAAGGTACTCCTCTTTCTTTATAGATTCCTCTTCTTTTTCAAACAACCCCTCACTTGGCTTTTCTATTTCTTTCTTTTTCTTCTCATTTTCTTTACTCTCACTACTTTCTTCTTCTTGGCTACTATATTCATCTTTGTCCCTTAAGATCATAGTTCTTTCATTGGGACATTGAGATGCTAAATGACCCTTACGAAGACATTTAAAACATTGAATTTCTCTAGCTTGAGTGTATGAGATAAGCTCGCATTTGGATAGGTTTTGGGAAGGTTCTAGAGATGTTTCTTTTATATGTTCTTCCCCTCTTTGGAACTCATCCTTGTCATAAGATACAGAGTATGAACTTTGTTTTTGACTTGATTGTTTTCTCAAAATTTATTTTTCAACTTTAATGCTAAGTTGAATCAAGTCATTTAAATCTCTATAAGGTAAAAGTTCAACTTTGTTTCTTATCTCAAGTTTGAGACCACTTAAAAACCTAGATATGGTGGTATGGTTTTATTCACTAATCCCTGCCCTTATTATATATAACACCATCTTTTGCCAATATTCTTCTACACTCATATTTCTTTGATGAAGTCTTTGGAGCTTGTCCATCAACTTCCTATTGTAATGTGAGGGAATATGGCGACATCTCAAGGATCCCTAAGGTCATTCCAATATGTAATGGGAGGGTCCTTGTGGAGATGTCTCTCTTTTTAGGGCAGTCCACCAATTTATAGCTTTTCCTTGAAAACTTAAGGTGGCTAAGGGTACCTTTCTTTCCTCCTTACTCTATGGAAAGAAACAATTGTTCTACCTTCATTTCCCAATCTAGATATGTTTCAACATTTTCTTTTCCATAGAAATGAGGTAGCTCTACCCTAACCTCCTTTGGGTTTTCTTGTCTTTCTTTTCTAGCTCTCCTAGGGAATGGTTGATAGTATTCATTAATTCTAAGGCTTTGTTCCTTAAAAGATTCATTACCCCTAGAGCTAGATGCATGAGAACTCTTTTTGGATTTGGTATTTTCATCTATCTCTTTAACCATTTTTAGCTCTTTGATTTGTTCCAAATGTCTATATAAGAGTGATTGAAAGTCCTTTACTAATTGTTTTAAAAGAGTTTTAATGGACTTTAGATCACTTTCACTAGATTTAGAAGAATGAGCTGACATGATTAAAGCTATGTGTTCTAAGTATGTTACCCCAAAAAAGACAAGGAACGTAATACGGGTAGCTTTCCAGGAGAGAGAGGTGGATCATTAGGATCTCTTAAGTACCAAGTCTTTCCTTGCCAAAACCTATCCCTCAAGACTTGTCACAAATCTTTTTCTAAGTAATTTACGTAGATCACAATTAAGAATAAAAAACAGAATTTTATGCAAGAAAAATGCAAAGCAATTAAACAATACAAAGCAAGTAAACAATACAAAGCAATTAACTAAAACACAATTAAAGTTTACTAACTAGAAAGCTTTAAAGCTAAGCGTATCCTAAGGTGAGGCTTCTAGACACTTAGAGTCATTGAAGACACACTCACCGTCTAATGCGTAATTATTCCACTAATTAATCAAGATTTAATGCAATTACAATTCAAAAGAAATACAATGGAAATTGGATTACAAAAGGAAATTTAGAATTCCTATTCTATGAACTTCTTTTGCTTTTTGGTACTCCTTCTTGTTGTAACTTTTGCTATTGGCACCCACTCTTTGTGTTTTTTTGTAAACTCACTTGCTACATCACTCTTGTTCAACGTCTCAAGTATAGTCAAATTAAGTCTTCAAAATAGTACCTACTAAGTAATAATGGACTCACCACAAAGGTTAATTCCAAACTTAACCAAGCACCACTTTTGAAAACTTTCACCAACAATAGAGGTCAACAAATTTAAAACAAAGAAACAATTCAATTTGGAATTGGACAACAGCAAAGGGAGTAATTATATGACACAACTTGAAAGAGTATTGATGAATATGACAATCAAACAAATAAGGCACTCAACAAAAGGTGGCACACAAATTGAACCTAAAGAATGGCACTAGAATTGATTAATAAAACCAAAACAGTACTACTAGAATTTTGAGGCACAAAAAGCGTGACTTAAAATATTTATGCTGAACTGGCTAATTCGAATTTGAATTTGAAATTTAAATCACAAACAGTTCAAGGTCTTAGCTAAATTTTGGCGCTGGAATTACACAAAAACAATGCACCAATTAATTGTGATAAAATTTTCAAATCTGTTGCCAAATCACCGTTTCTGTTCACGCCAGATTGCACACTTTTTGAATTTGATTTATCATTTTTTTTCTATTTTGAATTTTGACTTACTTCTTTTTTTTTTCTTTTTTTTTCTAACACATCAACCTGTTTATATCCAAAATTTCATAATTTTTCTCCAACGAATTTTAATTTCATAAGCAAAAACAGCCAATACATAATCAAAAACAGAGGAATCCTAATTCTAGAATTAAAAACAATTTTGAGAAACTTAAAAAACACAATTGAATTGATATGTAAGAACATGTGTGGATCTATCACTCAAGCATGAACTCAAACTAAAAGAAAAATGCACCAAAGGATCAATCAATTCAGAATATAAACTGGACTCAAAAACTAAATCAAGAAACCAAATCAATCAAGAAAAGTACTACTAGGATTTGATGACAATTCTTGGAAACACATGACTTGACAAAACATGTATAGATTCATAAAATCAAAAGACTCAAGAACCAAACAATTTGCACCGATTGAATCATCAATAAATACTCAAATCCTACAAAAACAAAACAATATACCATAACACAATGAATCCTACATAAAATTTGCAATATAGAATCTCAAGATCAATTTGAACATGTTTGCACCGATTGGATTGAACCAAAACAACAAGTAAAATCAAAATCAAGACTCCATATAGCAAGACAATCAAGAATACTTGAAGAACATCACATAATTAACATGAAAAACAGAATCAAAATCAAGATAAGACACTTATCTCTTGAAGACCATAACTCATGATACCAAATGATGGAAGAATGCCTTAATCCTTGGAGGATTGTTGGTGAAGTTTGTGAAAGCTCAATGGATGTGCACAGACAAGGCTCTCCTAGGAGATGATGGTTGGCTTGGAGGTGAAGGTTATGTTGATCAAGAGTGATCAAGTGCTTTGAAGAATCTAAATCCTATGTGCTTGATGCAAGGTTGGAGTTGCTGTTGTGTTTAGGAAGTGATCTGGGTAGAATAGAATGTGATCCACTCCTTTGTTGACTCTAAAACTGATATGATTTAAAGCCTTTTAGAAAATAAAGTGTTTTTCCAACTAAGTGAAAAACAACCTGTTGTTTTGTCGAATCAACCGGTTGTTTTATTCTTAGGAGTTTTTGAAAAGGTTGAAAACTATTTTAGTTTGGTTGACTTAACTGCCAAACCAAACAATTAGTTGTTTCGTGGTTTCAACCGATTGTTTCTTTGAGAATCCTAACAGAATTCTGTTTTGGTTGTTGAATGTGCTTTAAATGATTTCCAATTGAATACGCTATTTCATTAATTGCTTTGACCAATCTTTGGAAAATATAAATGGTTTATTTATGTATTGAAACAGAAAAGAGAAACAAATTTGAGTTTTTCAGTTGTGACAAAGTTGATCTTAAAGATTTGAACTTTCACATCAAGCTTTGGGTTTTCAAAGAGAGTGGAATAGGATTGCAATTGTATTGATTTCAGTTTGTACTGTAAACAAGTGTAATCCTTTCTCAATCTACTGCATTTATGGTGTTGTGTTGCCAAGGAGTGTTATGTGCTCTTGAGGTGGTCAAGATCAATACTCTTGGTGTGTTTTGCCAAAGGGAGTGTGTTTCTTGAAGGGTTCAAGGTCACTACTTTGGTGGTTTGTGTGTTGTAATCTGGTTTGATTACTTAGTGGATTACCCAGTGGTTTTCTGGGGATTGGATGTAGCTCTTGGCTTAAGAGTGAACCAGTATAAACTGTTGGTGTATTTCTCTCTTACCCCAAACTCATTTAAATTCTGTTTTAAGCTTTACTGGTATAAACAACCGATTATTTCGAAGAAACAACCGATTGTTTTTCTGTTGCTTTGCTGTTTTTATTGCTTATATTCTTGGCTAACTTGATTTCTATTCTGGATTCACACAAAGAATTTTGTTAAACATTGAAAAAGTTTTAGAAAACCTCTCTTAAACAATTCACTCCCCCTCTCGTTTAAGGCCATATATTCTAACAGGTTAGGTATGAAGTTTGAGTGGTGAGGTCATCTCCTTTGGTAGAATGAAAGTTTGAATATCAATTGTTTATCCTAGAGAGGTAGGAGACAAGTAGTGAGATTGACACAAAATTGGCAACAATTCACTATTAGATTAATCTTGCAATTACATGAGCCAAACCCTCTTATTTATAGTGTTTAGAGGGCTGGAAATTCAAATGAAAGTGCAGGGAAATTCAAATGAATTCCCTCCTAAAAATTAGCGCCCAAAGAAGCAGATGGAAGGGGTGTGGCTAGTTTGTATGCTCACCCCCTCTATGGGCTTTCAACACCGGCCTTGGTAAACTTAGAGGTTTTTAGAAACTCTAAGTTTACCGAGGTCGGTGTTTTAGGTGCCAAAATTATTTCTAAGAAAAATTACAAAGAAAGTTCCTATGCTAATTTTGATAAGAAATTAAAGTCTACTCTACACTAGAGCTTATGGCATTTGAACATGTATAAGAAGGTTTCATGGATACTCTTGGCCATAACTCTAGTGGTTGACCCAAATCTTGTATGTGTTGGGCTTGAGCTGAGGCTTGAACTTGTATTTGGACTTGAGCTTGGGCTTCTTCTATTATGGGCTTGGGCCTCTGCCATCACTCTTTTTCTCTTTCTGTTTGTTCTCTATGTTCTCTGTCATCTCTCGCCAAAAAAGTACCCCTTTTTTTCCTTCTGTTGAGCCTCCCTTTTATTTCTCCCTTCCTCGCCATCTCCATTTCCCACGATCTGGATCGTGCCTTTATCCGAAGCCTCAATCAACTGTCCAAGCATCCACCAAATCATTTCGTTCCCATTTCTCCGGGTTGAGGGCCTCATGTGGAATATTTCTCCGAATACCTTTCGTATCGCCTTTTATGATAACTTACTCGGTCTTTATTTTTATGATGACTTACTCGGATGTTTATCCGATTTAAAAAATGGATGACTTATTTAATATATTTAATCAATTATCTGACCAATTAGACTGGACCTTTCATTTTGCTCATTCAATAAAAAATTAATAAATCTAATTGCTGTAACCAAATTGTCCACCGATACACCGTAGGCTATACTTGATGGAAGAGTGCCTTCATGCTTGGAGGATTGTTGGCGATCTTGGCAGAAGCTTAATGGAAGTCTACGAACAAGGCCCTCCTAGGAGGTGTGGTGGCCTTGGAGGTGCATGCTAGGTATGA
This sequence comes from Phaseolus vulgaris, assembly GCF_000499845.2. Lineage (NCBI taxonomy): Eukaryota > Viridiplantae > Streptophyta > Magnoliopsida > Fabales > Fabaceae > Phaseolus > Phaseolus vulgaris. Next base: position 89,280 of record NW_027174092.1, read on the forward strand.
AATGAGAGAGGTGAGGTCATCTCTCTTTGGTAAGGTGAGAATTGAAGATCAATAGTATAACCTTGGGAGGTTTTTGACAAGTAGTGATATTGGCTCAAATTTGCAGCAATTCACTATTATATTAATTGATCCGATCGGTCATCGGTAGTCGATGACGTCAGCAGCAGAGGACCACGTGGACCACTCGCAGGGTGACACGTGGACCAGGTGACAGAGAGATCAGGGAGGCGATCGCCAAGAGCGGTGATCGGGGGGGTCAGTAACCAAGTGACCACCGACAGATCAGGCGGCAGAGAGGTCAGGGGACAGATCACCCAGAACGGTGATCGGTGGTCAGTAGCCAAGTGGCCACCAACAGACCAGTTCCCAGACTCACGCCTGGGGGCAGAACGCGAGAAGCAAATAGAGCACTGATCAGTCATCGGGGTCTCGTGTTACACGCAGTTAAACTGGGACTGAGGTTCCCAGCGAGAGCGTTACGCATGAACCTCGCATGAGCACATCTCAGGGAATCGCGCACGAGAGTGGCCTGAGGGAGCTAGTAAACCGATCAGTGATTGGTGACTCCCTCAACCCATTACGTGCGTAAAGGGTAAGCTGTCCACGCAGAGAGCAACGCTTGGTGAGTGTGCCTAGACCGGCCACACCTGGCGTTCTCCTGAGAGTATGCGATTTACCCAGATGAAAGAAATATGCTAAGTTACTCCGCAAGGGAATAACTTAGCACACAAAGAGAAGCGCTAGAGCCCTTTCAGTAAGTGACACGTGTGTGGTTAGATGTGAGTCGCATGCCTCCACGTGTCATCATCTGAGAGGGGTGCGGTCCAGATAAAGGTGCACTCCGTACTGCTAAAGGTACAGACAAGCGCAGCCAAGCGCAGAGACGCGCGGACACGCACAGACACCCACGCTCTACTTATTCTGGAGGTACATTGTCTCTGAAAAGCGTAACAGGGTTCTGACACATGCCAGAAAAGCATAACAGAATTTTGTTATGCCCAGAAGCAGGGAGAGAGACATAAAATAGAATCAGGGGAGAGATTGAGGGGATACGAAAAATAGAGAGCAAGAGTTTTTCACACACACTACTAGTTTTCTCATTTTGGTGGTTCTGTGGTCTAACTTGATCGTCGGAGTACAAACGGCCGCTAGAGGCGCCGTCTGTGTGTTTTGCAGGTCACGTTTGGAGATTCAAGAGAAGGTTCCGAGGGTGATTTTGCAGAGAACGCAGTCGCGTAGACGGGACAGAGAGTGCTACAAAGCGATTCCTCCACGTTCGAGTTGCCGGCAGGATCATTAATCTTGCAAATACATGAGCCAAGTCCTCTTATTTATAGTGTTTAGAGGGCTGGAAATTCAAAAGAAAGTGGAGGGAAATTCAAATGAATTCCCTCCCAAAAGTGGCGCCTAAATGAGCACATGGGGAGGGGTGTGTCTAGTTTGTATGCTCACCCCCTCCATGGGCTTTCTAGACCGGCCTTGGTAAATTTAGAGGTTGTTTTTAGAAACTATAAGTTTACCTAGGTTGGTGTTTTAGGTGCCAAAATTAATTCTAAGAAAAATTACAAATAAAGTTCCTATGCTAATTTTGACAAGAAATTAAAATCTACTCTACACTAGAGCTTATGGCTATTGAACATGTATAATAACGTTTCTCTGCCATCAGTAGCAATATTCCAGTCTTCTTGGATCCTCTTAGCCATAACTCTAGTGGTTGGCCCAAATCTACCCTTTGGTGAGCTTGCATGTGGGTTTGTGCTTGGGCCTCTTCCAGCATCCCCTCCCTCTTGAAAACGATTTGTCCTCAAATCCAGTGCTTCTTCTTCTTCATTGTTAGGGGGATGTATGTGGCTGGATGGTTTCCATCATCCCCTCCTTCTTGAGAGGATCTATCCTCAAATCTACAAGGTCGATCTGGAACAGCAACCTTATTCTTGCTTTGACAACTATGTTCATCCTCCAGGATCGAATGTCCGTCTATTGAAGTCATCAAACAAATCAGATGAGTTAGTTTCAGCAGTATAAAAATCAGTTTTATGAAGTTGCCATTCTTTTTGGCAACTTTTTACAAGATTTCTTTAGGGAGGAGTTCATAATTTTCTTTTCTTTCAAAAGCTCAAGAGTTTTATCAACTCCAAAATGGCTTATGAATCCTCCTTTATGTGACTCTTTTACAAGGAGTTTTCTATGTGTTATTTGGGGTATGTAAAATTTTTCTTCTTTAAATAAGTACCCCTCATAAGCATAAAACCCTTCATGTTCTCTGTGTTGGAACTTAGAAAAAGTGGGTGCAAAATCTTGATCTCCTTGATAGAGAATTCGCCACAATATTTGTATTGTCCTTATTGTATTTGATAACATAAGGAATTTGCTCAAGAAATCCCATCCACTTTGCATGTCTTTTGTTTAACTTGTGTTGACTCTTTAAATATTTTAAAGACTCGTGCAGGGCCCTCACAAGTGCATAGAGCTCTTTGTTATAGATGGGGTAGTTGAGGGTTGCACCATGAAGTTTTTCACTAAAATATGCAATTGGGTGCCCACCTTGCAACAACACAACACCTATTCCTACTCCCGAAGCATCACACTCTAGCTCGAAAGTTTTTTCAAAGTTTGGTAAAGCTAGAATGGGTGCATTGGTGAGTTAAGCTTTCAACCTTTGAAAGGCTTGCTCATGCTTCTCCATCCAACAAAATGGAGTGTCTTTCTTCACTAACTCATTAAGTGCTGAAGCTAGACTTGAGAAGTTAGGATCAAATCTCCTATAATAACCTGCTAGACCATGAAAACTCCTAACATCTCCTACATTTTGTGGAGTTGGCCACTCTTGGATGGCTTTGATTTTCTTGGGGTCAGCATGTACCCTGTTTTTGTTAACTATAAAGCCTAAAATTATTACATTATCAACACAAAAGGTACACTTATTAATATTAACAACCAAGCTATTTTCCTTAAGCACTAAAAGAACCTCCCTAAGGTAACTTAGGTGGAAATCTAGGTTTTGGCTATATACTAAGATATCATCAAACTAAACTACTACATATTTACCTATGCAATTCTTAAGGACATGATGAATAAGCCTCATGAAAGTGCTAGGTACAATAGTGATTCCAAAAGGTTTCACTAACCACTCGTATAGTCCAAATTTGGTCTTAAAAGTAGTTTTCAATTCATCACCCTATTTGATTTTTATTTGGTCATATCGACTTTTAAGATTGTTCTCGTCGGTTGACTTCAACGGCTGTTTTGGCCCTTCTATCCTTACCTGAGAATTGTGCCTTCTCTGTCAAGAAACTTCTCACCTGCAAAGACAAAAGGGGCGCCCTAGCGGCCGTTTGCACTCCGACGCTCAAGTCAGTATTAGGGCAAAGAACACCAAGTGTATAAAATAACTTTAGTCTTAAAAGTTGCGTACCTTCCTAGGGTTCTCAGTACCCTTTATATAGGTTGAAGATAGGGTTTACCTCTGTTTTGTTACCCATGTTTAGGGTTCCTTGGAGAATGTCCCTCCGCCGCTATCGCGTAATCTTAGGGTATCTGGCACATGGGCTTCCCTTAACTGGAGTGCAACGAATAACAGAGTGGCCGCCTAGGTACCAACTTGTGCACCTGATATCTAGCACAATCTGTTTTGTGGGTGCCCTAAGTATCCACGTGCCACGCATGCAACTTCCCTGGAAACCCTAATTCTAATGGGCCCTTACGCCTCCTAGGATTATCCCTGATGTTGCGACTTCATGCGTCGTACACACCACATGCATGGATCCCTCGTGCCTTAGGCTCCCCACACATCTCTTGTCTTTAACTATTATCTTAACGACATTCTAGGGCCCACCTTACGGGGCCTTTCACTTCATCCTGACGGCCGATGTCCGATCTTCTCCCTCTACTGGCGAGGTCCGATATCGATCTCCAACATCGGGCTTAGGATAGCAACTCAAAGACTGACTGACTCCCGGGTATGTCTCTGGGTCCACTTCACGTGGCTATCTTCCATTACCAAGTATCGGTGTGCGATGTCTGACGTCATTCTCTGAGTCGATGATCGAGGACTGGTCGGGACAAAGATCAATTTTGAAAAATGTAATGGACCTGTTCCGTCCGGTTGACCGGGACGTCTTCGTGCACGACCTCAACAGTCAGCTGGGGACTCCTTCCCGCCGGTTGCCCGTGAATTCCTGCAAAAAAGAGGACAAAGAGGCGCCCTAGCAGCCGTGTGCACTCCGACGCTCAAGTCAGCCAGCAAGAAACACCAAAAAACTGTCCACCCGCGTATCTGAGCGCCGCGTATGACACTCTGAGGGTGGTAAAGAAACTGTGTATATGTGTGTGTGTTGTCTCCTTCAGGCAAAAATCTTCTCCGGTCACTTGTACGTAACCTTAAAGCACGGGCAAGCAACCAAAGAGTTTCTCGTCAATTTGCCCAAGGTTCCAACCCTTTTTCCGACATTCTCCGCGCTATTTAAACTGCCCCAGCATTTAAAGCGCCTTAAAGCGCTTTTAACTCGAACGTAACGCACTCATTAAAGCGCTTAATTACGAAACGTAGCGCATTTAAGACGTTGAAACGCTTGGGAGCCATAATAGTACCTGAATGCTGAAAAGGGAAACTGTATTGAATATCTTTAATTACCTGGCACCTGACTAGAGGGTGTTTCTATTCCGGCATTGCTGTCATACACGTGGAGGGCCTCACGACGCCATGACCCCATCTGGGGGCGTTTCTGCCCATCTGGGGACGTTTCTACGTGTGGGTCCTCCTGCTTGGGAGTGCTACTGCGCTAGGGGTGGCTTTTTGGGTGCCAACTCATGCCCCTAAGTATCTAGCCACTTACTCTGAGAGCGTATCTGCGTTCCTCTCACACCCTGCACCCGGTTATCCTGGGCGTGACCTTCCTCTTGGGTCGTATCTGTCCCGAAGGCGTCTCTGGGGCGGCAGGGGTACTTCGCGAGTCAGGCTGCCCTTCACTGGTACTATCACTATGGCCTTGAAGCCACCTTTTCCTTCTCTTTATCACTTTCCCAAGATATCGGGACCTGAGGCTTTCCCACGACGTCGCTCCCTCCATGGTCTTTCCTACCCATGGGTATCGGGGAACCACACCGTGATTGCCTTGCTTTACACTGTTTGATCTGGCGACGCCCTCACTTGGGCGACGCCTTCACCTAGGCGACGCCTTCACCTAGGCGACGCCTTGTCCTGCCTTGGCGACGCTTCCTCTTGGCGTCTCTACACCTGGGCGACACCTTGAGTTGACTTTGACCTTCCAGTCGTTGACTTTGACTTAGTCAACGCCCTGATACGGGACGGTACACAAGCCCCCCAGTCTTAAGCCGAAGACTTGTCTTCAGCGCAAAGACTAAAGCCTTGCCCCCGCCATCCACGTGCCTTCCTGATGACGTGTCATTCTCTGCTGACTCAGCAATTTTTCGAATTACTGACGCGACATTTTCTGAACCACAGGGTATTCTTAATGACTGATTGGACATTCCCTGAAATGGGGATGATTACACCTTTTGGGCTACCCTTGATCGCGCGCCACGTGGCCCATCGCGTGGCCCTCCTTTAGAGACCTTTGCGCTTCCCTTGGGCAATCGACCCTCTGACGCGTGGCCCGATCCTGCGGCCCTTAGTTAGCGCCTCTTGGGTCACGAAATGTAACGTTTAAGTTACTCCAAACCCCGCGCTCACCCTACTGTTACATTCATTCACTCTGCTACTTCGCACTGTTCATCGCCTCCAAGACCTTTTTTCTCCGCAATTGCGATTCTCCCCTTCCTGCGCTCTCCTACCGCCTCCATTTCAACAACAAAGGTATGGTTTCGAGCACTCACAACTCTTCACTGTTGTCGCATTATAGGAAACTGCCTGGGACTGTTGTTATTCTCGTATTTCTCTGGATATTGTTTGTATGCTTCATTGTTCCTTTCGCTTCCCTTCGTTCTCTTATGGGTAGGGCGCTCCTAGGGTTCTTCCATTTTCCCCTTTTCTTCTCCCCAACCCATTTTCTCTGAACCCTTTCTTTCTCTTTTGATCTTCAGCATTGGCATTTATGGCGAAAACCAAGACCACTGCGCCTCCCCCGCTCCCTAAGTCTTATTACAAGGGCGAATATGACTGGGCCCCCGATGAACTTCTGGACGAATGTTCCCTCCTGAACTCCGTTGAGGACGTGGAGGCCCACATGGGGGACCCTGCTCTCTATAACTTCAATGCTTTCCACAAAAGTCACGACTCTCAAGTCTTGGTAAGCCGAGTGCGACCTGGGATGCCCGTTTGCGCGGACTCCCGGGATACTGGGGGATGCCCTTTCTTCTTCCTCTATCAAATGGTGCTAAAAAGGGTGGGCCTGCGTCTGCCCCTCACTCCCTTCGAAAAAGAGCTACTGACAGAGATAAACACTGCTCCCGCCCAACTCCATCCCAACAGCTGGCTTTCGTGAGGGGGTTCCAAATTCTCTGCGGCTACCTAGGTGTTCCCTCCTCTGTGGACGTTTTTCTTCACTTCTTCGAGGTAAAGAAGCAAGGGAAAAGCCTCTAGATGAGCTTTTCTGGGATCGCAGGGCGCATCATCCTTACGCTCTTCCAGAATTCGTTCAAAGGCTGGAAGGGGAAATTTTTCAAGGTACGCGCGACCAAGCGCGATCCTACCATTCTCGAGGGCTTTCCCCTGTACTGGACAGACAAACCCATAACTATGAAGCCCTTGGCTCTGGATGAACTTGCCCCGCCTGACCGGGATGTATGCAAAGCCTTGGCGGGACTGGGGATAGTCTTCGATACCGCCAAGCTCATCGCGAACGAATTCAATGCCCATGGGCTTTCTACCTACTTCGGTATTTGCCCTTAGTGATTTATGATGCATTAGTTGTTGTTTGGCTATAGAGTCTTCCTTCTGATTCATCTGAATTAAACTGATGCTACCTGTTCGCTGTACAGTGTTACATGCATTTCACATCTCTTCCTGTATTGTGAATTCACATAACTGCTCTAGTACTAATCCTTGTTGTTTGGCCTGTCTTGATGTAGGATCGGTGATGGGCACTTCCAAAAGAATAATGTTGGCGAAAGCACTGAAGGAGGCTCGTGCCGCCAAGGCAGGCGCCTCCTCCAGCCCTGCTGCCAATCCGGTTCCCCCACCGGCTCCGTCACCGCCACCTCCAGTCACCGCTGAAGCTTCTTCTAGCCCATCTCCGGCGTCTCCACCTGGCTCCAAAGTGCTTCCGACTCCCAATTCTCCTCCGCCTATCGCTGCCGTTCCCCTAGCTGCGGCCTCATCACCGGCTCCAACCCCTCTCGACAAAGGAAAAAGGGTTTTGGAGATTCTGTCAGATGATGAGGAATCAGAAGGCGTGGCACCCTTTAGGAGGAGAAAATCCGCGCGGGTTCCTCTTCTGGTAGAGACGCCGCCGCAGGGAGGGAACCCCTTTATGGACAACCCTCCAAGCGCAACCTCACTCCCTCCTATGATTCTCCAAGAGGAAAGGGGCGAAGGCGCCGAATCTGCCCCTCCTCTGCCGCCGCCAGAAACCACTGCTTCCCCGGCTCCCGACGCTGCCGCCCCCGACTTCATTGCCATCCCCCCTCCAATCATGCATCTGATGAGGGGTTTCAGTGGCGGGACTATGCCAGAAGGTACCGACAGGAGGGAAGGTATGCCTTTCTATTTGGGGGCCTTCTTGGCGGTGGCTCTTGAATGGCGCTCCCAGGCCAGAAACGCTGTCTTGCAAGCTCAAACTCTCCAGGCCTTGGAAACGAAAGCAACCACCCTGGAAGAGGAGATGAAGGCCCTGGGACGCCAGAACGAGGCTTATTGTTCCTCTCTGAAACAAGCACAAGAGTCCAGGGCAGAAGCTGAGAGGAAACTGGTAGAGGCCTTGGAGCTCCAGGCTGACTTCTACGCTCGTGAAGTTGCTCTCCAAGTACAGGTAGCGGGTCTTCAGGAATTGGTCAAAGCAGACGCAGAAACTCAAAAGGACCTGAAGGACCGTTGCTGTGAACAAACTGCCAAGGCGGAGCTGATGGAGGGGGAAATGGCCACCCAGGCCAAAGCTATGGACCTTCTTCGCGCTGACCACGACAAACTACAGGTCGAGGTCAGCCGGCTTCGCGTGGAGAAAGAGGCTTTGGAGAAACAAGTGGCCTCTGGAGACGCCACCATTGAGGAACTGGAGAAGGAGAAAAAGTCCCTTATCCAGGAGATGGCGGGTACCTTCGAGGAGGGGTTCTAAGAGGCCCTAACCCAGGCGTCCTGCGAGAATCCTGGCGTCAACCTGTCGAACTGCGACCCCACACACCACGTTGTTGACGGGAAGGTTGTGCCCATGGACTTGAACGACTGAACCGCTGCTTCTCATCCGCCACCTTCCTCTTCAAGCTCAACTCTTCATTCTTTACCTTCGTTTTTTGATTTCATCTGCCAAAACTTGTAATTCTTTGAACTATTTGTGCTCTTGTCACTGATTTAGGATGTCCGTATGGTTGCATTTATTTCTCTGCCACATACGATTCTGTCTATGCGATCTCATTCTCTTTTCCCTCCACACGCTTCGACTATTTTATCCGTGTTTTGCCCATTTCTTTCACTTCGTTGGGCGGTTTGGTATGATCGGGAAAGGTTGCGCGCCAACCCTCACGCCCATGGAGAGGCTCACTTAGTGAAGCCTTATCGTCCTCGGGACGTCTCTGATACCGAAAGGTCTTTTCCTTGATCTCTGACGCTCGGCGCCCACGCCTAAGGAGAGGCCTGCTAGAGCAGCACCGTATCGTCCCGGGTGTCTAAAACGCCGAGTGCCGTGGGGGGGTCTGTTCCCTCCATGGTGTTTCCTTCCCATAGTTATCGGGGAACACCCTGCCAGTGACTCGCTGGCGCTCGGCGGTCTCGCCTCCCTCCACAGTCTTTCCTACCTGTGGGTATCGGGGAGGCGACGCCTGTGACTAACTTTGCTTTTCTTTGCTTTCGTCTCCCTCCACAGTCTTTCCTACCTGTGGGTATCGGGGAGGCGACGCCTGTCGGTATTTGGGTTGGCAACGCCCGCGACATCTCGCACTGTCGTCGCCCTTTACGTCCTTCCTGGCAACGCCTCGGGCGTTACCTTTACCTCGACATTGACCTTAACTCTTGCCTTGGTCAACGCTTGATAACAGCGAAGAGCCCAAGGCTTTGTCTGTGCCATCCACGTGGCGCTCCTTGTATAGCTGATGGGACCTTCTGTCATTCGACTTGATCCACGTGGCGCTACTTGTATGGTTTGTGGGACATTCGGTCATTTCATCAAGTCCTGACTCCTGCTATGGCCCTGACTCATTTTCGACGGCGGATCGTACCATTGGATATTCTGTTGACGGGACATTTTCTGATTTAAACCAGTGGTGCCAGCGTCATCCTTTCATCTTCTGCCACGTGTATCAATCGTGCGGTGCATCCATTCACGTCGTTTGGCGCTCTAACCGCTTTATTTAACTCTTCAAGCTCTGGAACTATCTTCATCGTTTTCTCACTCTTCATAACCTACTTGCGTTCTTTCTTCTTGCACCCTTTCTTCTCTGTCGAAGGGCTGTTCTAACCTTCGCTCCCCTCGCTCAACCCTTGCATTTCTAGCCATCCTGATCTTGTTAAAGAATGTCTTCTCACGATGCTTCCTCCAGGGTCCGTCCCAAAGACTTGTACCCTTGGGCCTCGAGCGAACTTCTTGATGAGTGTTCATGCTTGCTCTCCACCAGGTCCGTATGGGAACACAAAGGGGAGTCGTGTTCTTACGACCACCGGGCCTTCGCGAGGAGGCACGATGACGACATCGCTGTGCTCCCTTGCCCTCTGGGGGAGCCAGTGTGTGGAGACGAACGGGCCAACAACGGGGTCCCTTTCTTTTACTTTTACCAGGTGGTGTTCAAGACCATCGGGGTGCGCTTACCCTTCTCCTGGTTCGAGAAGGAACTGCTGACGGAGATCAACGTGGCTCCAGCCCAGTTATACCCCAACAGCTGGGCCTTTGTCAAGGCCTTCGATGTCCTCTTTGGGTTTCTGGGTTGTGCACCCTCGGTTGACCACTTTCTTCACTTTTTTGAGGTGAAGAGACAGAGACACAACCTCTGGGTAACTCTCAGCAATGTTCCCGGAAGAGTTCTCTTCACACCCTTCCAAGGCTCGTTCACGGGGTGGAAAGGCCGGTTCTTCAAGATCTGCTGTACTGATCTTGTTCCCGACGCCCTCGATGGGTTTCCGTTGTACTGGGTGAGAGAGGAAAAGGTCCTCAAAGCCAAACCCCTCAAGAATCTGGCTCCAAGTGATCAAATAGCTTGCCGGATTCTTGCTGAGGCGGGAGGTTTTGACTCTGCTACGGTGATCAGCTTGGAGTCCAACGCTAGGACTCTTGAGAAGTACATAAGTAAGAACCACTGCCTTAGGCGACTTCGGCCTTCGTTCCTTTCTAACTGTGCCTGTCTTCCTTTATGGTGTCCCTAACACATCTTTTCCCTTTGTGCAGGTTCGAAAATAGGCCAAGAAAAGAGGGCACGACTTACTCGAGCGCTGCGGGCTGGGAAAGGGGCTTCGCCTTCCTCCAGTGATGACTGTGATGAGCGCTGAGAAGTGGGCCGTTTGTGTTTTTGCATGATTTGTAGCGTTTGCTCCGTTTGTACTGAACATTGCTTGTAACAACCACCTTTCAATATCATAATTCTTTTGCAACGCCACTTTACTTTGCATATGCTTCATATACCGCGCACTTTCCTTTCGTCTCGTTCTTCTAACGCTGCATACCTTCACTTGGGCGACGCCTTCTCAGGGCAACGCCCTTATCTAGGCGGCGCCTTCTTTCTGGGCGACGCCAGGACCTAGGCGACGCCTTCTTACTTGGCGACGCCATGGCCTAGGCGGCGCATCACATAATCTTCAAACAAGGAAAGATAAAGGCTGAAAACCAAGGCACTTCTTTTTGTCAACTGGTTTTAACATTTATTAGGGCGACCTCATTAAAAAACCCCCGAAAGGGAAAAAGAGCGTCCCCTTCAACTAAATTGTTACATTCTGCTTACATAAGTCAACTGAAATAAAATTTTAAGTTGGCCGCATTCCAACTGCGCGGGATAGGGCCTCCATCTAAAGTCTCCAGGTTGTACGAACCATTGCCCTTAGCCTCAGTAACTCTGAAAGGCCCGGTCCACTTGGGAGACAGCTTATTCTCCAACTCGTAAGGGTGAGCTTTCCTCATCACTAGGTCGCCCACCTGAAACTGTCGTGGCTTTACTTTAGAGCTATATTGCCGCTCCACTCTTCTCTTCATCGCTTCAGCTTTTATTCTAGCTTCTTCCCTGGCCTCTTCTAGCAGATCCAGGTTTACCCGCCTCTCCTCATTAGATTCCTCCACCACAAAGTTTTGAAAACGCGGTGAGCTTTCGTGTATTTCTACTGGAATCATCGCGTTCGACCCGTACACCAAACTGAAAGGCGTCTCCATAGTAGAGGATTGGGGCGTGGTGTGGTATGCCCATACAATCCTTGGCACCTCTTCCGCCCACGCCCCTTTGGCCTTCTCTAACCTTCTTTTTAACCCCCTCAGCAGAACTCTGTTTGCTGACTCTACTTGTCCATTGGTCTGGGGGTGTTCAACCGACGCGAATACTTGCTTGATTCCCACTTCAGCGCACAGATTTCTTAACTGCTGACTAGCAAACTGGGTCCCATTGTCAGATATCAGGCGCCTAGGTACGCCAAAGCGACACACGATGTTTCTCCACACAAAATGCTGTACCTTATGCGCCGTGATCTGTGCCACGGGCTCTGCCTCTATCCACTTAGTGAAGTATTCGATGGCGACGATCAGATACTTCATCTGCCTGATGGCCAGTGGGAAAGGGCCTAGGATGTCAATTCCCCATGTGTGGAAAGGCCACGGGCTGTATATGGACCGCAACTCTTCTGGTGGCGCCTTGTGCCAGTCGGCGTGCCTTTGACATTGCTTACACCGCTGGGCGTGCCGTGCGCAATCCTCTTTCACCGTTGGCCAGAAAAAACCTGCGCGTATTACCTTGGAGGCCAAGGACCTCCCTCCTACATGGCTTCCGCAGATGCCTTCATGTAGCTCCGCCATTATCCTGGTGCACTCATCGCCACTGACGCATGTTAGGATAGGGTGAGTGAAACCGTGTCTGAACAGCACCCCATCCACCAAGGTATATCTTGCGGCATTTCTTTTGATTTTCTTACCCTCTTCAGGGTCCACTGGAAGAGCCCCATCCGCCAGGTATCGTTTATAGGGCGTCATCCAGGTGTCTCCCTTGGACAGGACACAGACCTGCATCTGCTCTTCCTCAGACACACCCGAGTATATACTGATGCGGGGCGCCCTCTGCGTATCTTGGGTCAAAGAGGAGTGACTCCTCGGCCTTCCCCTTGATGCATAAATCTGGAGGACATCCACCCTGTTGTCTTCCACGAATCGACGCGGAGCCTTGAGGGTTTCCTGGATCACTGTCCTCTGTCTACCCCCCTTGCCTGAGCTGGCCAGCTTTGCGAGCAGGTCAGCTCTGGCATTCTGCTCTCTCGGGACGTGTATCAACTCAAGAGCGTTGAACGCCCCTCTCAACAACTGGACGTATTTTAGATATGCCGCCATCTGTGGGTCCTTCGCCTGGAACTCACCCGACACCTGCCCCGTAATCAACTGGGAGTCGCTCTTCACTAGGAGATTCTGTGCGCCCATCTCCTTGGCCAAGAGCATTCCTGCAATCAGGGCTTCATATTCTGCTCGATTGTTACTTGCCTTAAAGGCAAAACGCAAGGCCTGCTCGATCAGTATGCCGTCGGGTCCTTCCAGCACTATTCCCACACTACTCCCTTGTTGGTTCGAGGAGCCATCAACCGAGAGCAGCCACTGTGAACTCGCTTCCACCTCTTGCTCACCTCCGGGCGAAAGTTCTGCTACAAAATCCGCGTACACCTGCCCTTTGATGGATCCTCTAGGCTCGTACTGTATGTCGAATTCTGACAGTTCCACTGCCCAGCGTACCATCCTTCCTGCCACATCGGGCTTCTGCAGCACCTTCTGTATAGGGAGGTTGGTCATTACCACCACCGTAAAACTGTGGAAGTAATGACGGAGCCTCCTAGCCGAGAACACTACCGCCAGCGCCGCCTTCTCCAGTGCTTGGTACCTTGTCTCGGCTCCCTGTAAGGCCTTGCTTACAAAGTAGATGGGTTTCTGGCTCTGGTCCTGCTCTTGGACCAACACAGAGCTGATGGCCCTATCTGTTACAGTAAAATACAACCGGACGGGCACGCCCGTTATCGATTTGCAGAGGACTGGAGGCGTCGCCAGGTAATCCTTCAGCTTAACGAAAGCCGCTTCGCATTCCTCAGTCCATGCAAAGCGACTGTTTCTCTTGAGGCACTGGAAATACGGGTGCCCTTTTTCTCCTCCGGCGGAAACAAACCTCGAGAGCGCCGCCATCCGCCCTTTCAACTGTTGAACCTCCTTTACCAATGTCGGACCCCGCATGGCGATAATGGCCGCACATTTGTCGGGGTTCGCCTCTATCCCCCTCTCGGTGAGCAGAAAACCCAAGAATTTACCGGCCTCTACCCCGAAAACACACTTCTCGGGGTTCAACTTGAGGCGGTATTTGGATATTGTGTTGAACAACTCCTCCAAGTCTGCCATGTGCTGCACCCTGTTATGCGACGCCACCACCATGTCATCTACATAAGCGTATATGTTCCTCCCAAGCATTGGCGCCAGGACCTTGTCCATTAACCTCTGGTACGTGGCGCCCGCATTTTTGAGCCCGAAGGGCATCACCTTATAGCAATAACTGCATGTTTCAGTCATGAACGCAGTCTTGCTCTCGTCTCTGGGGTGCATCTTGATTTGGTTATACCCTGAGAAGGCGTCCAGGAAGCTTAACACCTTGCTGCCAGACGCACTGTCCACTAGGGCGTCGATGCTGGGCAACGGATAGGAATCCTTTGGGCACGCCTTGTTCAGGTCCGTGAAGTCAACGCACATTCTCCACTTTCCGCTCGCCTTTTTCACCAAGACGACATTGGCGAGCCACTCAGGGTACTGAATCTCCCTAATATGGCCAGCACTCAGCAGCTTCTGCGTTTCGTCTTTCACCACCTGTTGTCGCTCCTCATTGAACTTCCTCCTTCTCTGACGCACGGGGCGGACCGTGGCGTCCATGCTGAGGTGGTGACACAGGAAATCGGGGTCGATGCTCGGCATATCCGAAGCGGACCATGCGAAGGCATCCAGGTGGCGCGAAATTACTTCTGCCACCCCTTCCTGTTCTTCTGGACTTAGCGAGCTTTCTAACTTGAAAGCTTTGCCGCCAATCTCCCTTTCTAGGGTGTTAGCTGCAGGTTGCTCCCTATTATCATCCTCGGCGGGCGCCGCTTCTTCTACGGGCGCCGCTTCTTCGGGGGGCACCGCCTCTTCCACGGGCGCCTCCTCCATTGGCACATCTGCTTCGGGCATCGCCCTTTCTGCTATGGCCTCTTCAAGCGTCAGCCCAGCGGGCGTCGCCTCAATCATCGTTGCGTCCGCGCTCGGCGGACGTTCGTACACCATGAAAACGCCTCTCTTTGTCTTCAGGCTATTTTCGTAGCATTTCCTCGCCTCCTCCTGGTCTGATCTGATGACTATCACCCGACCGCTGAGGTCTGGTAGCTTCATCTTCATGTGACGGGTGGAGGACACTGCGCTTAACCGGTTTAACGCCGGCCTGCCCAGCAAAATATTGTAGGCAGAATTAGCATTCACGACGAGGTACCGGATACTCTCGGTGCGGGAGGCCTCTCCGTTTGTGAACGTAGTCCTCAACTCCAGGTACCCCCGGACTTCTACCTGGTTATCCTCGAACCCATACAAACATCCCGTATAGGGACTCAGCAGATTAGGGGACAACCGTAATTTGTTGAAGGTCGACAGAAACATGACGTCTGCCGAACTTCCTTGATCAACAAGCACTCTGTGAACCTTCCTTCCGGCCGTGACAACGGAGATGACAACGGGATCGTTGTCGTGGGGTACCACATCTCGGAGGTCTCGTCGTGTGAACACGATATCTGACTCCCATGGCTCCCCTGAGAGCCTCTCTTCAACTGAATTTACCCCCCTCGTGTATTTCTTCCGCTGGGAGGCGGTGGGCCCTCCGCCAGAGAAGCCTCCAGCAATGGTATGGACCTCGCCAAGCACTGGCATCTCGTGCGCTGGCTCATCCGCCGGCGGCGGCAAGGTGGCGGTCGTTGGGGAATCTGCGACATAATCTTTCAAAAACCCAGTCCTTACCAGCTCATCTAGCTGGTAGCCCAACGACAGGCAATTGTCAATTTGGTGCCCGAAAGCCTCGTGGAATTCGCACCAAGAGTCTTTACGGGGCCCTAACACCTTGTCGGTCTTCGCCGGTCGCCTCAGCCTCTCAGCTATGTTGGGCACGGCAATCAAATCCTTCAACTCAACCCCGAAGTTGTACCTTGCCGGTCTAGCTCTTTCTCTGGCGGGGCGTTCGCCTCCTGCTGGGCCCCGAGGCTGGGGCTTTCTGGCCTCGCAGGGGCGTCTCGCCTCTGGCTTCTTTCTCCCCGTCGTGGTCTCATTGACTCTGACGGGTTGAACTCGCGTTGGTCCCCTCGGGCGTGGGGGTACGGCGCTGGTGCGCTTCACACATACCTCCCCTTCCGAAGCAATGTGCTCTACCGCCCTACGCCGTAATTCAGCAAAGGTCCTAGGGCGATTGCGGATAATAGATTCTCCAAAGGGGCCGGGGCATACGCCTTTCACAAATGCGTACACGATCATAGGCTCCTCTGTTGTACCAACCTTCACAACCTGGGCCCCGAAGCGATTGATATACTCCTTCAAGGTCTCCCCCTGATATTGCTTCACATCAAACAAGTCGTAGGAGACCAGCGGCGGGGCCTTGTTGGCTAAGTATTGTTCTCTGAATAACCGCGACAACTGGCGGAAAGATGTGATATGGCCCTCGGGGAGGCTAATGAACCAGTCCATTGCCATCCCGGTCAGGGTGCTCATGAAGAGCTTGCACTTGGCAGCATCAGAACCGCCTATCAGGACCATCTGTGTGTGAAATGCAGCAAGGTGCGTCTCTGGGTCCTCCATCCCAGTGAAGATTACCTTGGGTCCCGCGAACGTGTTCGGGATCGCTGCATCTAGGATCTCCTGCGAGAAAGGAGTGGAAAACTCCCTTGGTGGGGAATGGTTCTCCGTCTCGTCCTGCCCAGGCCGCCTCCGATCGTTTCTCAGGCCCTGGCGCAACTCCTCATTCACACGGTGGAGCTCTTCGTTGCGCTCATGCGAGGCGTCAAGGTCTGCCTGCATGCGCTCCTGCTCCATCTTCGAATCCGCCATGTCCTGCTGCAGCCCCCTCATTATTTGCAGGACCTGCTACATGGATAGGTCTGCTGGGGCTGCGCGCGCTGCTCTTCGTCTGGTGGGGCCCATCGTCACTTCAACCTCCTTCAACGTTACTGTAACTTGGTTGTGATGGGACTGATGTTTTATATCGGCCCCACGGTGGGCGCCAAATGTTCCGTCCGGTTGACCGGGACGTCTTCGTGCACGACCTCAACAGTCAGCTGGGGACTCCTTCCCGCCGGTTGCCCGTGAATTCCTGCAAAAAAGAGGACAAAGAGGCGCCCTAGCGGCCGTGTGCACTCCGACGCTCAAGTCAGCCAGCAAGAAACACCAAAAAACTGTCCACCCGCGTATCTGAGCGCCGCGTATGGCACTCTGAGGGTGGTAAAGAAACTGTGTATATGTGTGTGTGTTGTCTCCTTCAGGCAAAAATCTTTTCCGGTCACTTGTACGTAACCTTAAAGCACGGGCAAGCAACCAAAGAGTTTCTCGTCAATTTGCCCAAGGTTCCAACCCTTTTTCCGACATTCTTCGCGCTATTTAAACTGCCCCAGCATTTAAAGCGCCTTAAAGCGCTTTTAACTCGAATGTAACGCACTCATTAAAGCGCTTAATTACGAAACGTAGCGCATTTAAGACGTTGAAACGCTTGGGAGCCATAATAGTACCTGAATGCTGAAAAGGGAAACTGTATTGAATATCTTTAATTACCTGGCACCTGACTAGAGGGTGTTTCTATTCCGGCATTGCTGTCATACACGTGGAGGACCTCACGACGCCATGACCCCATCTGGGGGCGTTTCTGCCCATCTGGGGACGTTTCTACGTGTGGGTCCTCCTGCTTGGGAGTGCTACTGCGCTAGGGGTGGCTTTTTGGGTGCCAACTCATGCCCCCAAGTATCTAGCCACTTACTCTGAGAGCGTATCTGCGTTCCTCTCACACCCTGCACCCGGTTATCCTGGGTGTGACCTTCCTCTTGGGTCGTATCTGTCCCGAAGGCGTCTCTGGGCGGCAGGGGTACTTCGCGAGTCAGGCTGCCCTTCACTGGTACTATCACTATGGCCTTGAAGCCACCTTTTCCTTCTCTTTATCACTTTCCCGAGATATCGGGACCTGAGGCTTTCCCACGACGTCGCTCCCTCCATGGTCTTTCCTACCCATGGGTATCGGGGAACCACACCGTGATTGCCTTGCTTTACACTGTTTGATCTGGCGACGCCCTCACTTGGGTGACGCCTTCACCTAGGCGACGCCTTCACCTAGGCGACGCCTTCACCTAGGCGACGCCTTGCCTTAGCGACGCCTTGTCCTGCCTTGGCGACGCTTCCTCTTGGCGTCTCTACACCTGGGCGACACCTTGAGTTGACTTTGACCTTCCAGTCGTTGACTTTGACTTAGTCAACGCCCTGATACGGGACGGTACAGGACCCATGCAATTCATCAAGCATATTATCAAGTCTAAGAATTTGATGCCTATATTTGATGGTGTCATTACTGATGGTTCTACAATCATAACACATTCTCCATTTGCCATTTTTCTTTAGTGGACTGACCAGTCCTTAGACGTCGTTGACCGCTAGTAATGGTGGGCCACATAAGCTGATGGCATTTCCTATGAGCTCTTCTTGGATGTTTGGAGAAGATGAACAAGGTCCTCCTAAGAGGTGTGGTGACCTTGAAGGTGCATGAAGAGTGTGGAAATGGGGAGGTTCGACCAGCCCCTTTGTAGGTGGTGAAATGAAGATTAAAACCTAAAAGCTAGGCAAGGAGTAATGTATGACACTAAATTGGTAGCATAACAATACTCTATTCAATCTTGAAAATACAAGGTGTATGCTCCTCTTTTTATAGGCTAAAGAGGACCATAATGCAACCCTAATGCTAATCAAAATGAAATGCAAATTACATCACATGGGCACATGGAGCACATGGTCGGTCCTAATGGGAGAAATCTTCTAGAAACCGTGAGCAATCTAAGGTAAATCAAAAGGAGACAAGTTTATGCTTTTCAACACTACACTAAATACTAAGCTACCCCTAATGGGCCTTCATGTAGCATGTACAGGTTCCTTTCTCTACCATCCGAAGCTTGACCCAAATATGCGTGGAGATGCTTGGCCATGGACCTAGTGATAGGTCCTAGACGCTCTAGTCTTCCTCCTAGACGCTCCCTTTCTAGACGCCCTTCATCTTGGGGTAGATGCTCTTCACGTTGTGCTAGACGCTCCCCACTTGGCTCTAGACGTTCTAGACTTGGCTCTTGTCTTCCATGGGGTGGTGAGCTTGGCCCTCCTCCATCATAAGCTGGGTCCCACGAGCGGCGTAGGCCAGTGCCTTGCAAGATACGTGAGCCAAGGTGCCAAAGAGTGGTCAGACGTCGATCACCAGGATGTGCTGATGTGTCCTCGGCAACAGAGTGAGGGCGATGTGACATCGGACATCGGTGACTCAAACAGCAGAACTGGGCCACGTGAGATGGATCCCAGACCATACACCAGTTATCAGTAAGGAGAAGCCTAGATCACGGGGGGTCCATGCGTGCGGAGTAAATGACGCGTTCAGGCGTAGCACAAGTAAAGAGCCCCTGGAAGAGCTAAGGCACATGAGGGTTACATTCCAGGGGTAAGCTGCATGCATGGCACGTGAATAGCTAGGGCACTCCCAGGACGGATGGCCCTAGAGATTAGGTGCACTAGTTGGTACCCAGGTGGTCATCCCGTCAGAGGTTGCACTCCAGTAAGGGAGCCTTACGCGCTAGATTTCCCTAAGAGTAGGTGATAGCGGCGCTAAGGCACACCCTCAGTAACCCTAATTGTGGTTAGTGGAAACCCTAGAGTATATAAAGGGCAGTAACAAACCTAATAAGGTACGCAACATTTACGCGAATACACACACAGAGTTTGACACAGAGATTTTTACAGCTAAGTTTTGGTGTTTCCTAGCCCAGTACTGACTTGAGCGTCGGAGTGCAAACGGCCTCTAGGGCGCCCTTTGTCTTTGCAATTTCAGGTGTTTGATCGCAGGAAGACACGAACGAAGGCAGAGAGAATTGGGCACGTGATTGTCGTAGACGTACAAAGGCAATCGATTCAACCAGCAGGAACATTTAGCACCAACAAAATAGGTACAACACAAGGACTTAGACTCTTGCGAACCCAACCCTTCTCCAACAGTTCCTGATATTGTGATTCTATCTCCTTAGTCTCATAATGATTAGTTCTATAAGCTGGTCTATTTGGTATACTAGACCCTAGTTCTATACCCCTAAAAGGTGAAAGTTCAATGGAGTTTTCCTTAGGGAATATATCATCAAATTCTTTTAAAAACTTTTTCTCTTGAGGAGGTAGCTCACAAATTTCAGCAAATTTGGCAATTGTTCCTGCCAGTTGACTCGCTTCGTTGGTTGACTCTAACGGTAGCCTTTGGCCCTTCTATCTCCGCCTGAGAATCGTACTTCCTTGATCAAGAAAACTCTCACCTGCAAAGACAAAGGGGTGCCCTAGCGGCCGTTTGCACTCCGACACTCAAGTCAGTATTAGGGCAAAGAAACACCAAGAGTGTATATTAGCTTCAGTCTTAGAAACTGTGTACCTTACTAGGGTTCTTAGCACCCTTTATATAGGTTGAAACTAGGGTTTACCTTTGTGTCGTTGCCCTTGTCTAGGGTTCCTTGGGGAAGGTCCTTGTGCCGCTATTTACATAATCTTAGCGTATCTGCCACTTGAACTTCCCTTAACTGGAGTGCAACGAATAACAGAGTGGCTGCTTGGGTACCAACTTGTGCACCTAATCTCTAGCGCCATCTGCTTTGTGCGTGCCCTAAGTATTCACGTGCCATGCATGCAACTTTCCTTGGAAACCCTAACCCTAATGGGCCTTAGCGCCTCCCAGGATTATTCTCTCGTGTCGCGCCTGCATGCGCTATACACACCACGTGCATGGTTCCTTCGTGACTTAGGCTTCCCTCATATCTTACGTCTTAACTGTTAACTTGACATAATTCTAGGGCCCACTTTACGTGGCCCACTACAGCGTCTAAACCTCTGATGTCCGATCTCTCCCTCTGTTGGCGAGGTCCGATGTCGATCTCCAACATCGGGGTCTACGATACCGATGTTCGAAGACTAACCAATATCCTGGTAAGTGCGTTTGTGGCCCATCTTACGTGGACCCCTTCCATTACCAAGCACCGGTGTGCGATGTCTGAGGTCAGTCACTGGTCAATGACCGAGGACTGGTCGGGACACAAGCCTCCAGTCTCGAGCTGTAACTAGTTTCAGCGAAGAGACTAAATGGTCGCGCCGGGCGACCTGCGTGGTACTGGGTAACGGGCGTGAACAGTACACCGAAATGACGTCTCTCCACACTTTTTAGATCAGCGTACACGTGGCAAGATCAACGGCTGGGACTTGTTGACGCTCGAACTTCCTCGTGCACTGTTCAAACCCCTTAACTCTTATGCTCTCTTCATTGTTTCATTACTTTCACTTACGCGAACCTTCTCTTAAGCATTTCTGCGAAAACGCTCTCTCTTCTCTCTTCCAAACTCCAAACCCTCGAACCTCAATATTCAAAGGTATGATTTTTACCGATTACTCGTGATTTATGATTTCACTGCTTGTAACATGCCTATAACTGCCTGACACTATTTATGATTTCCGCATTTCTTTGTGCATTCGCTTTCTCTGTTTTACGCTTCGAGTCTCTATTTTCTAGTTTTTCCTGGTTCTATCGAGTTGCGCCATCCCCTTCCTCTAAAGTTTCTGTTTTTCTTCTCTTTTTTTAGCTTCCTTATCAAAGATGACCCAACAAGAACCCACTCCAGATCTTCCTGCGAATTCTAACTCCGCTTCATCTTCATCCGCTGTTCCATCCACGTCACCTATCCCTCCTCCCTCCGTGATGGAGATCAAGATCAAGACCAAATGGAGGCCAATACTCAAGGACAAGAAGAGGAAGAGGCTCAAGTGTTAGATGCTCAAGGAGTTGGTAGCCCACTGATCTTGCTTGTTGACCAGAACGCAAGAGCCTTGCCTCGTCAAAGGTATCTTCCTCTGGATCGGCTTTGCACCACGCTAGCTTCCGTCCTTCACACCTCGATTCACCTCAATAACCTGCAAAAGACAGAGTGGCGCCGCTGCGGCCGATCGCGCTCCAACGCTCAAGTCAGTGACGGAACCACCAAAACTCTAAGAGAGAAAAGCTAGAAACTCGAGGAACCGTGCAAAAACTCTCTCAGCGTACTCAAGTATTCTCAAAGCGTAAAGAAGTGTTCTAAACGCGCGTACCTCAGAAGTTCGTTAGAATCCCTTATATACCTGTGCACTTTCTCTCTCCTGACGGTTATACCTCTGGACACATGGCTCGCATCCAGCTGTACACGTGTCACCATCTGGAACGTCCTCTGCTTGAGCATCACTTCTTACTCTTCAGGCTGTTCGACTAAGTTACCCATGCAAGGAGTAACTCGGTGTATAGCTGCCTTGAAGCGCGATCTCTTCTGTGTGGCGAGTACGGGGCGTCACCATGCACACCTTCTTTGTGGTCTCGCCGGCCGCCATCATGATCTGCTTCACTTGCTTCATTGTGTATGTTCTGGTAAGCTGTTCCCTGGCCTCAACCTCTGGCTAGGGAATGATCATCTGATAACTTCATCCTTGGCACTCGTGCCCTTTGAAAGCCTTGAACAAGCTTTCCTGACCTTTCGACGATGTCCCCCTCTCGGCGAATTCTGATCACTTGGTCGCCCAAGCTCGCATACGGCGACTACAACACAACCTTTGTGAACGCCGGTTTAGATATGCTAAAGATCGGAGCACGCCAACCTAACGATTGGCGACTACACAAACTTCCCGATTTCCTTCCCTTCTGTCAGCTAGGTGTTCCATTCAACACGCCTGTATTATCGCTTGCTGCTACGTCATCACTCCCGACTACTTGGTCGGTACACAAGCCCCCCAGTCTTAAGCGCAGACTTGTCCAGCAAAAAGACTAAGAGGTCACATCACCGTCGATCTACGTAGCGCTGGCACGGAATTCCAAACGTCCGTACCCTCTGCTTTTCTGACGCTCCACCAAACCCCTTTTTCCAATCGCTCGACACGTGTCTCCATCAACGGTCATCTTCAGCTGTCGTTTGCGCTTCCGAAAACGTTCGAAAAACCCTTAAACCCCTTGCACTTCCATTGTTCCATCATCTTTCTGCATTCTCGAATGCTCTAAGGTTTCCTCTGCAAACCCACGAAGCTTTTCAACTCTCTCAATCTCCAACTCTCTTCAACGCTCATCCGATCATCAAAAGGTACCCCTTTTACTTCTTCTGTTGATATTTGCTGCATTTTAACCGATTCACATCATCCATTATCTATCTGGTGCATACGTTGTGGGCTGTTTCTTCCATTTCTCCCCTCTCGTAACTTAGGGCTTCGTCTTCCATCACGTTCATCCTAACGAACTCTCGTTCGTTCGTTCTTCTTTCTTCGTCCTCAATCGAGTCGTTCTCTGTAACCTTTGTTCATCCCTTTCATTTTCCTTTGCAGTTCCTGCGATGGCTCATACAAAATCCACCGCGAACCTTCCTTCTTCGTCGCGAAACCCTCCACCCCAAGCGCGTAGGGTTGCTCCTGGGGCAAATCCTCCATCAGCGCGTAACCCACCACGAGCATCTGGTGCTCCTTCTACCCAAGCTGAGAGGCCTACAACTTCTCACGCCAATCCCGCTCAGGCAACTCCGCCAGTCGCTGGAGGCGCCTCCCTACCTCCAAAGGACTACAAGGAACTCTACTCTTGGGCCACCTCAACTTTGTTAAAAGAGACTTCTTCAATAAACACGGAGTTGGGCGTGCACCGACTAAGGAAAGGGGACCAATCCGAGCTCACATTCCATAAGGAGCATGACAGCAAAATGGTCGTGCTACCCTGCTTCCCGGGTGAACCGATTTGCGCGGACGATAAAGCGAACAACGACGAGCTGTTCTGCTTTATCTACGCGACGTTCTTCAAGAAAGTGAAGCTCAGACTTCCCTTTACTCGCTTCGAGAGAGAGCTGTTAACCGAGCTCGATATCGCCCCCGCCCAGCTTCATCCCAACAGCTGGGCGTTCCAAATTATGTGCGCACACTTGGGACTACCAGCTTCAGTTGACGTTTTCCTCTTCCTGTTCGAAGCTAAGAATCCCGGAGACCACCTCTGGATTAGCCTGAATGGGATTGCTGGGAGGTCAATCCTCTCAATCTTCCAGCAATCTTACAAAGATTGGAAGGGAAAATTCGTGAAGGTGTACGCAAACGATCAAGATCCCTCCCTGCTCGACGGCTTCCCCTTGTACTGGGTACACAAGGGGAAGAAAGACGCCAAAGAAAGCTTTAGGAGGCCCAGAAGTCCCGACACCATGGGCGAGCTAGACAAAGATCTCTGCCTTTTCTGGAAGAGTGTAGCAGCCGCCAACATCACCTTCCCCACCGCCTCAATAATCTCCTTCGAGTTCCTCGAGGGCCAACTTGAAGCTCACATAGGTTAGCCCTTACCTCGACACCAAGGTTTTTGTTTTGTGTTGGTACTGACTTCGCATTTCTACCATCTATCATTGGGCGTCGTGTTTGTTGCGTACTGGTCTTGGTTTTTAATTCATATGCCACTTGTTTGCGTTATTCGTGCATATACTCGTATATTTTGCTTTTGCTTTTGTGCTTACTCATCTATTTTTTACCCTGTGCAGACTTCATGTTGGGCAAAGGTAAACTAGCTGAACTGAGGGCGATCGCCCGATCCCACAAGTTGGCGACGGGTTCCCAAACCGTGCCCAACTCGGTGGTGGAGATCGCCGCTGCTCAGGGCAGATCTCCTCCCCAAGGTCCAACTCCTCCGGAGACACTACCCGCCCCCCATAGAAAAAAACTTGTCTTGAGGAAGCTAAAGAGGAAAACTCCTCAAGTGGTACAGGAAGAAGAGGATGACGAGGCGACTGAGGACGGCCTTGTCACCAAAAGAACAAGGGTGGCACCCTCTCCACCACCCGCTCTCCCAACACCAACACCGCCCTCTCCTCCAGCTCCAACACCGCCAGTCCAAGCAACACCCTTGGCTGTTGCGCTCCCTGTGGTTGAAGGCTGCGAGCCTAATTTCATTGAGAATCCTCCAAGCGCCTCCACGCCATTTGTATCCGCTGGAGAGGGTCCCCCTTCAACCACCTCTATCGCTAGGGCTGCACCAGAAGGAGATGAGGGTGGCCATAACTCGCCAATCCTGATAACAGAATCTCCGACTTCACCACCACGCCAAGAAGCCCCCCTCGCCCTACAAACTCAAGAAGGTGGTGGTGAAAGTCAACACCAAGCTCCTCCAGCACCTCCACCGGCAACAACCTCAAGTCGCCCCTCTTCTGTCGACGAGGCCTTGAGGCCCTTCACGGCCAAGCTGAAAATGATGGCGGAGGATTTCCCCTTAATTGTATCAAAAGCTGTGGCGGAGTCCAACAAGAGGTTTCGAGATGAGAACTCAGCGCTCCAGGAGGAGAACCGCCTGATAAGGATTGAGGCGGCAAAACTGTCTTGCAACCTGATGGTGGCAGAAATCGATCATTCAAGGTTGGAGGACGCCATGAGCGCTGAGCTGAGGGGCGCGCGGAAGGAGGCCTCCGATCTGCCCCAAAAACTGCACCTCCTAGCTCAAGAGAAAATTGAGCTAGAGAGTAAGCTGGTATCCTACAGGCTCAAGGTGGCCAACTTGGAGGCGTCAATGAAAGCAGATGCGGCCAAGGTGGAGAACCTTGAAAAGAGGTCAGCAGATAGGGAGGTGCTCCTCGGGAAAGTTGAGAAGGAGAGGGACGACACCAAGGCTGAGCTCGACAGGGCTCAAGAGGAAAACATGAGGATTGCTGCGGAGCTGGCCCAGGCTCGGGAGGAAACAAGAAAGCTGCTGAAGAGCTTGCTCGGGCTCGCGAAGAAACTGAAGGGCTGAAGAGGCAAACCGACGAGCTGAAGAAGCAAGCTCAAGAGCTCGAGTAAAGCTCCGCCCAAGTTCTTTCTGTCGGGTTTGACGCCGCTTTGGAGCAAGTCTCGTGCCAATATCCCGAGCTCGATGTCTCCATGGTGCGATCTGCAACGAAGTGGTGGATGGGAAGATCGTGCCCTCTGAAGATTAACTGTCTCCCTCCATCACTTTGCTCTTTGAAAACTTGGTGCTCATTTCTGTTTTGTAAAAACTTGACATGTGGCTTATGTGTAAACTTGTACTGACAATGCTTTTTTATAACTTCTTCTGCTTTTTGCACCTTGTCTTTCTGTTTACCTCGCATTCTTTAACCTTTATATGCTTTCTTACCCGCTGTATGGTTGATCAACTTAACTGGTAGAACTCGCTTAAATAAATTGACTTAGCGATTCTTCAGGCTTATCTGTTCACTGCTTTGAACTCGAGCAAACTGTTAATCTCATAACAATTTATCGAACTGTTAACTCAAAGTAAAATCTGAGCAACTACCAACTTTCAAACGATGACATTTAACGTAACTTGCAAACTTAAGGCAATAAGTTGCCTACTAGGCAGTAGGTTTTAACTTAAACTTGTATCACAATACAGTTTACCTGATATGCCTGGCAAGGCTAGCCTTTACGCTCAATATCGCCTGGAATTCTTCTGACCGCCATAGGGTTCTGGCGATGTAGGCTTTCTTTGCCTTCATCGCTTGACTATTGTTCCCTCATCTGGGGATAGAGGCGCCTTTCGGATCCTTCTCTACTTCCCTGAGTTTCAGAACAAAGGACTGGATAGCGAGGTGTTCTCCTTGAACCTACCTTAGCTATCTTTTAAACCTCTTTCTCCCTTCACGCCATACCTGAACTCGTTCGGGACGAGAAAGATTTTATCTGTCCTCACACCGCCTACAGGCGTGGAAGTTTTCTCTGGTCTTACTAAGTCAATATTGATGTTTCACTCAAAGGGGGAAAGGCGTTTTCCTTCCCTTCCCGCCGTTTAAGGTCACGAACACCCTTGACTTTTCAGCTCATCTTGCCTGAACTCACTCTGAGGTGAGAAGGACTTTTTCTCGCCTGAACTCGCTCGACGGCGAGGAGGACTTTATCTTGCCTGAACTCGCTCGACGGCGAGAAGGACTTTATCTGGCCTGAACTCGCTCGACGGCGAGAAGGAATTTATCTTGCCTGAACTCGCTCGACGACGAGAAGGACTTTATCTTGCCTGAACTCGCTCGACGGCGAGAAGGACTTTATCTGGCCTGAACTCACTCGACGGCGAGAAGGACTTTATCTAGTGCCTCAACTTGCCCAGGGTGTACATCTCCTCCCCCTGGATGCATTGAGGACTTTTTCTCTTTCTCGCCTGCACTCGCTCGAGGGCAATGAGGTCTTTTACTCTTTCTCGCCTGCACTCGCTCGACGGCGAGGAGGTCTTTTCTCTTTCTCGCCTCCAAATGCACGAGAGCGCTGAGGTCTTTAGTCGTCGCTTGTGCCTCCGATCGCCGAAAGACGATGAGGACTTTAAAACTTTAACTGATGCCGCCAATCGCCGAAAAGCGATGGGGACTTTAAAACTTTTTCTTAGAAAACATGCAGCATAACTTTAAACTTGCCTTGAATCACGTACGAGCGATAAGGTTTTTTTCTTAAAACTTTCGAAAGAACAAACATGCAATCTTAGAAACTTTAAACTCTTTGAAAACTCTTCTTTAAAAAGAGTGCCCCCTTCAAACTGTTTTAACAGAAAGCTTGCAAATCTCTTCATGTTCGTTTTTACTTACAAAGCTTTAACTGTAATATAACTTGAGGTGTGTGGCGTTCCAGGTGCGAGGAATCGCCACCCCTTCCAATGTCTCCAAGCGGTAGGCGCCGTTCCCGAGCGCCTCGGTTATTCTGAATGATCCTGTCCACTTAGGCGATAACTTGTTTTCCATCTCGTACTGGTGAGCCTTCCTCATCACCAGGTCGCCCTCTCTAAACTGCCTTGGCATCACCTTCGAGTTATACCTTCGTTCAATCCTCCTTTTCACTGCCTCGGCTTTTACTCTCGCCTCCTCCCTGACCTCATCCAGTAAATCCAGATTCAACCTTCTTTCTTCATTCGAGTCTTCCGCTACAAAGTTCTGGAATCTCGGCGAGCTCTCCTGGATTTCAACTGGAATCATTGCATCACATCCATAGACCAAGCTGAACGGGGTCTCATGGGTTTTTGACTGCTCGGTGGTATGGTACGCCCAAACTATGCGGGGTACCTCTTCAGCCCACGATCCCTTAGCTTTTTCCAGTCTTCTCTTCAAACCCCTCAGTAACACCCGATTAGCGGACTCTACTTGGCCATTTGTCTGAGGGTGCTCGACGGATGCAAACACCTGCTGAATCCCCACCTCCTCACACAGCTTCTTTAGTAGGTGACTTGCAAACTGAGTCCCATTGTCCGACACCAGGCGCTTAGGCACACCAAACCGGCACACGATGTTCTTCCATACAAAGCTCTCAATCTTGTGTGCGGTGATCTGGGCCACTGGTTCTGCCTCGATCCACTTGGTGAAGTATTCAATCGCCACCACCAAGTACTTCATCTGCCTGATCGCCAATGGGAAAGGTCCCAGGATGTCAATTCCCCACGTATGAAACGACCAAGGGCTGCAAATTGACTTTAATTCCTCTGGAGGCGCCTTGTGCCAATCGACGTGCTGCTGACATTGCTTGCAACACTGTGCATACTTCTTGCAGTCCTCCCTCATTGTTGGCTAGTAATAACCTGCACGGAAACTTCTTGCAGCCAGAGCTCGACCCCCGACGTGACTTCCACATATCCCTTCATGGTGCTCGACCATGATTCTAGTGCATTTTTCTCCGTGCACACATTCTAGGAGTGGGTGTGTGAACCCAAACCTATACAGCTCGCCATCTATCATGGTGAACTTGCTGGAGTTCTTCTTTATCTTCCTAGCCTCCGTCGGATCCAGCGGGAGAAGGCCATCTGCCAGGCAGCGCTGGTACTGTGTTATCCATGTGTCTGGCTCAAGTGTAGCGCAGACCTGCGTCATGTTCACCCTCTCCCCCCGACATGCTCTTATTCTCGGCGATCTTAAAGTCTCCTGGGTCAAAGACCTATGACTCCTCGCCGCTTTCTCAGTCGACTTGCTTATCTGAAGAACCAGGTGGTCTTCCACAAATGCTCTAGGCGTCTTCAGAGTTTCTTGGATCACTGTCCTCTGCCTGCCCCCCTTGCCCGAACTGGCGAGCTTAGCTAGCAAGTCTGCTCGGGCATTCTGCTCTTTGGGCACATGCACCACTTCAAATGAGACAAAGGAACTCTTCAACTCCTGCACATACTCCAAGTAAGCCGCCATCTGTGGATCCTTGGCCTGGAACTCGCCTGTTACTTGTCCCGTGACTAATAACGAGTCACTCTTAGCTATCAGCACCCTAGCCCCCATCTCCTTGGCCAGTAAGATTCCGGCGATCAACGCTTCATACTCTGCTTGATTGTTGCTGGCTTTGAAGGCAAACCTCAGGGACTGTTCTATCAGCACGCCATTGGGCCCTTCTAGAATGACTCCAGCACCGCTACCCTGTTGGTTCGACGACTTGTCCACCGAGAGCACCCAACGAAAGTCATCCCCTTCAACTCGTGCTGCTTCTAACGAGAGCTCGACCACAAAATCAGCGAAAATCTGCCCCTTGATCGGACCGCGGGGATCATACTTGATGTCGAACTCCGACAGCTCCACCGCCCACTTCACCATTCTCCCAGCTACGTCAGGCTTCTTCAGGACTTTCTGGATGGGCAGGTCGGTCATCACCAGCACTGTAAAACTGTGAAAATAGTGGCGCAACCTCCTCACCGAAAATACTACATCCAGTGCAGCTTTCTCCAAGGCCTGATACCTCACCTCCGGGCCTTGCAACACCTTGCTGACAAAATAAATAGGCTTCTGAGCCTGGTCTTGATCTTGGGCGAGCACCGCGCTCACCGCCCTCTCAGTCACAGCAAAATACAACCTGAGAGGGGTTCCTACTAAGGGTTTACACAAAACCGGCGGGCTCGCCAAGTACTCTTTAAGCTTCACGAAGGCTTCTTCACACTCCTTCGACCAGACAAACTTGTTGTTTCGCCTTAAACATTGGAAGTACGGATGGCCTTTCTCTCCACTAGCCGATACGAAGCGAGACAGGGCGGCCATCCGACCTGTAAGTTGCTGCACCTCCTTCACGGTAGCCGGGCTCCTCATCGCCAATATGGCAGCACACTTATCAGGATTTTCCTCTATTCCTCTTTCAGTTAAGAGGAATCCCAAGAACTTCCCTGCCTCCACGCCAAAAATGCACTTCTCGGGGTTCAGCTTTAATCTGAAATTGGCGATTATGGTGAAAAACTCCTCCAGATCCGAGACGTGCTTGCTCTTTTCTGGCGAGGTCACGGCCATATCATCTATGTACGCTTGCACATTCCTTCCCAGCATTGGTGCAAGTACCTTATCCATCAATCTTTGGTACGTGCCCCCCACATTCTTCAGCCCAAAGGGCATCACCTTGTAATAGTAGCACGACCTCTCAATCATGAAGGCAGTTTTCTCTTCATCCATAGGATGCATCTTTATCTGATTATACTCCGAGAAGGCGTCCAGAAAACTCAACAACTTGCACCCTGCTGCACTGTCGACCAGGGCATCTATGCTTGGCAAAGGATACGAATCCTTTGGGCAAGCCTTGTTCAGGTCAGTGAAGTCGACGCACATGCGCCACTTCCCATTGCTCTTCTTCACCAGCACGACATTAGCCAACCACTCAGGGTACTGGACCTCCCTGATATGGCCTGCGGCGAGGAGCTTCTGTGTTTCATCCCTTATCGCCTGCCTCCTCTCCTCGTTAAACTTCCTTTTTCTCTGCCGCACTGATCTGACTTGTGTGTCCATTGCCAAATGGTGACACAAGAAATCGGGGTCAATTCCCGGCATGTCTGAAGCGGACCACACAAAAGCATCCATATGCCGTTCTATCACCTTGGCGATCTGGTCTTGGAGCTCAGCCTCCAAAGATCTTCCCAGCTTGAAGACCTTTCCCCCGATCTCCCTTTCGAGCCATTCCTCGACGGGTTTGGGTTTGGTTTCCCTGGCGATCACCGCCCTGGCGATTCCCAATTCCCTCGCTTCCTCTGGGCGGTTCCTCACCTTTTCTTCCCGTCCGCCGCTCTCTCCCTCAACCTCAGCATCCACCATGGTGACATCGCCTCCGGCGGCCACTTCCATCGCCGCATCAACAACTTGCCATTCTGTTGGCTGGGGCTTCACACCGGGAGACGGCGTCGTGGTGATGTAACTTACTGACCTCTTATTCTTGAGGCTATTCTCATAGCACTTTTTTGCCTCATTTTGGTCAGATCTGATGGTGATCACCACCTCCTCCATTGATGGTAACTTGACCTTCATGTGCCTAGTTGAGGGCACAACTCCTATTCTGTTAAGGGTTGGTCTCCCCAACAGAATGTTATATGCTGAGGGGGCATTCACAACGAGGTACTTGATTTTCTCCGTCCTCGAGGCCACCTCATTCGTGAACGTTGTCCTTAGCTCGATGTACCCCCTGACCTCCACCTGATCGCCAGCGAAACCATACAAACACCCTCCATACAGCATCCGAGCCTCCTGACAGCATCATCTGCGTGTGGAACGTAGTGAGATGTGCCTCAGGGTCCTCCACGCCGGTGAAAGAAGCTTTCACAGGTACCACGCTCGCAAGGATAGGCGTGTCTGTGATCGCCTGGGCAAACGGCATTGGGAAAACGCGTGGCGGCAACGACGACGCGATCTCTTCAACAGCTGGTCTCTGCTCCTGAAGAGCCTGACGCAACTCCTCAGTTACTTTGCGGAGCTCTTCATTCCTGGCCTGAGAGGTGACCAGGTCTTCATGCATCTTCGCTTGCTCTATGCGCGACGCCTCCACATTTGCCTGCAGCGCACGCATGATCTCCATCATTTGCGCCATGGTCATGGCGCCTTCTGTAGCAACTGGCACAACGGGACTTGAACGATTGCTTCTCATCTTTCTCATGAAAACTCAGCAAACCAAGCTTCAACGAACAAAACCTTCTCCAGCAAACGATCGATCCAGCAATCTATCGGTCAGAAACTCCCAAACTCCCAAGAACTTCCAAAAACGCAACCACAACAGCACGCCGATAGATTCGGACGTCAATACCTTCACGGAAACTTGCAACTTCACCACGAACCTACCGCTCCTCCAGCAAACTTCCAATTCACCAACCAGAAACGCTAACGAACGGAAAAAGCTCCGAACAACCGATTGGAAACCGCGCAAACAGCAAGAAACTTCAAGAACCCGATCGAAAGCTCGAACGAACGGTGGAGAACTTCAGACTATCGATTAAAACCCAAACGAACGGCAGAAAACTCGAATTCACCGAACAAAAACTCGAACGAACGGTGGAAAATGGTTGCACCAGCACACAACCACACAGAAACTACAGAAACTTCAAAAACTCACGCTGTGGATGGGGACAGGTTTTACACGGCCCCACGGTGGGCGCCTGATGATCCTGCCTGTTGACCAGAACGCAAGAGCCTTGCCTCGTCAAAGGTATCTTCCTCTGGATCGGCTTTGCACCACGCTAGCTTCCGTCCTTCACACCTCGATTCACCTTAAGAACCTGCAAAAGACAGAGTGGCGCCGCTGTGGCCGATCGCGCTCCGACGCTCAAGTCAGTGACGGAACCACCAAAACTCTAAGAGAGAAAAGCTAGAGACTCGAGGAACCGTGCAAAAACTCTCTCAGCGTACTCAAGTATTCTCAAAGCGTAAAGAAGTGTTCTAAACGCGCGTACCTCAGAAGTTCGTTAGAATCCCTTATATACCTGTGCACTTTCTCTCTCCTGACGGTTACACCTCTGGACACGTGGCTCGCATCCAGCTATACACGTGTCACCATCTGGAACGTCCTCTGCTTGAGCATCACTTCTTACTCTTCAGGCTGTTCGACTAAGTTACCCATGCAAGGAGTAACTCGGTGTATAGCTGCCTTGGAGTGCGATCTCTTCTGTGTGGCGAGTACAGGGTGTCACCATGCACACCTTCTCTGTGGTCTCGCCGGCCGCCATAATGATCTGCTTCACTTGCTGCATTGTGTATGTTCTGGTAAGCTGTTCCCTGGCCTCAACCTCTGGCTAGGGAATGATCATCTGATAACTTCATCCTTGGCACTCGTGCCCTTTGAAAGCCTTGAACAAGATTTCCTGACCTTTCGGCGATGTCCCCCTCTCGGCGACTTCTGATCACTTGGTCGCCCAAGCTCGCATACGGCGACTACAACACAAGCCTGGTGACCGCCGGTTTAGATATGCTAAAGATCGGAGCACGCCAACCTAACGATTGGCGACTACACAAACTTCCCGATTTCCTTCCCTTCTGTCAGCCAGGTGTTCAATTCAACACGCCTGTATTATCGCTTGCTGCTACGTCATCACTCCCGACTACCTGGTCGGTACACCCACCTCAATGGCTTACAAGAAGTCAATTCAAGGCATTAGAAAATAATGGAAGGTTGTTTTCTCTTTTTGTAATATCTTTGTGTTAGAAGGTGCTTAGAGGCAAACATAAGAAACCTCTTTTGTAAAAGCATCTTAGGTCTTTAGTTTAGGTAAATAATAGGAAGCTTGGGGGGTGTGAGCTTAGTAGAGGGGTGTAGGCGTAATAGGGAGGTGCCAAACTAAGAGAGGAAGTCACACCTTCCTCATGCTCTAAGTTGGCGCCACTTTTATGTCATTTAGGGGGTAATTTGAGTTTAATTAGCTTTTCATTTCAACACCTCTTAGGCTATAAATAAAGGTAGCGCCTTTGTAAAATTCAGATTGGAAATTAGTAATAGAGAAACTCTACTCAATTTGAGAGAGAATTTGTGAGAACTTGTTTTCTCCTTCACCTTGTCTTATCTTGAGTGCAATTGGTTCTCTCAAGTGGCGGCACTAGCTCACTCATCTTGGAGCCTTCACCATCCAAGTGTCGTGATCACCAAACCAAGTCTTCCATCTCCATAAGTTCTTCTTTCTTTCATCTTCATGTTCATATGAAATTCCTAAAACATGTTTAGTTTCTTTATGTTTGACAATTCAGTTTAATTCTAGCTTTGCTTCGGTTCATTGTTTCCTTAGTTGTTTCTATTTGTTTCTTCTTCAATTCTAGTTGATTTGTTCGGTGCATTTCTGTTCTTGAGCTTTTTAAACGGTGCTTTTGCCTTTTTACACATTTTAATCGGTTCAATTGACAATAGATGGATCTTCCATGTGAGTTTGGTGTTTGGTGCAAGTTTTGGTGAGTTTTTGAAACATAGAACCTTGATCCAATTCTATTAAAAGTGCCTAAGCTATCTCCAACTCAAGTTGATTCCATAGAATGTCAAAGAATCATCTCTATTTGGCTAGTGGAATCATATCACTCCGCTCCTTCTTTAGGTCCTTGTATCGTTAGGCGCCGACTGCTCTTCTAGAGGAGACTTCTAGTTTTACCTTTCTCGAGAGCATAGCCGCTTATAGGAAAAGACAGACTTTTCATAAATCGCGCGTTTTTGGCAAAGACCACGACAAGTTTGTGAGGATAGTGACTTGCTGGGAAGGAGAGTCGGTGTGTGCTGACGAATCCTCAAACCCTGAAGGGCCCTTCTGCTTTATTTACTCCACTGTTTTTCGAAGGCTTGGGCTTCGTCTACCCTTCACCCCCTTCGATCGAGCGCCCTTCTTCAAGGTGCGAAGCAACCGGAGGGACCCCACCCTTTTAGATGGGTTCCCCCTATACTGGGCGGAGAAACCAAACCTCTAGAGGCCCCGGAGTCTCAAGGATCTTCCCCCTCAAGAGTGGGGAGTATATGAGTTCCTCTCTGGACTCCATACCCCCTTTAGTACATTGGAGTTGCTCAAACGTGAGTTTAGCCCCAAGAATCTTAAGAAATACATTGGTACTCTTCTCATTCCCGTCTAACCCTTGCTTGCATTTGACTTGCCTTATCATTGTTACCTGTATTGACTTGTTGTTTTCATGCAGATATGGGCTTTAGTAAGGACAAAAAGAAGAAACTGGTCGACCTGTTCGCTAAGCGCAGGGCGGTCGCTGCCGGTGTGGGCACTTCAACGCCCAGAACTCTTCCAACCTCAGCTACCTCTGCCCCCCAAACAATCGAACCAGCCCCTGTCGACGATAGGTAGAAAGGAGTGGTGGTCGTTGACTCGAACGACTAGGATACGTGCACGGGCCTTGTCTTCAAAAGGCAGAGGGTGGGCGAAGCCGTGGCGCCTTCTCCCTCTACATCCGGTGGGACTCCAACTTTCAGGGATAACCCCCCGAGCGCCTCCTCCCCGCACTCCTGAAGGCCAGCAAATGCCTTCAACTCTTGAGCTCCCCATGCTGCTTCAGCAAATCCTCAAGCGCTTCCAAGACTAGGAAGTGTTGGAGAGCTTGAGCGGCAATCTCTTCCACGATCATGTGGCCCACGGCCTCGAGGACTTCCTAATCGCATCCAACCTTGCGCTAAGTAGTGCCCAAGAAGCGAAAGAACTCAAGGCTAGGATGGCGGAGCTGGAGGAAGAACTGTCCCTCAAGACCAAGGCCTTCGCCAACCACGAGACCGCTATGTACAACGAGCTGGCAAGCCTTCGGCAATCCGAGAAGGACGCCAAGAAGGACCTTTTTTACAAGAGCCACGAGGCCGTCCAACTTGAAGCAAAGATCTTGCCTCTTCGCAACAACGTGGTCGACCTGGAGGAGAAGGTCGAGGAGATGAAGGCGAAAATGACCAAGCTGGAGGAGAGGGCCACCCAGCGCGAGGTCTTGCTAGGGCAGGTTGAAGGGGAGTTGGCCGATAAGGTTGAGCTCTTCAAGAAGACGGAGGAGGAACTCACCAACAATGTTGCCGATGCTTACGGCGAGGGGTTCCAAGATGCCATTGCCCAGTTTGCTTGTGTGCATCCTGAGGTGGATCTTTCCCCTTTTTGTGAGTCAAAGTGCATTGTTGATGGGCAACTCGTGCTGCGAGAGTGACCATCCTGTAACTCTATCTTTTTGAAGGACAATTTTCCCCTTGTACATGTACATTATAACTTTATGAATGTTTATCTTTCGTTTAACTGCTTTGATCTGCGTTTTCCTGCCTTTACTTGCATGGATTTCAACTGACAGCGCCTTCGACCTAGGTTTGCCCTTTAGGTAGCGTGTATACGCTTTATCTTGTGCGCGCGGATCCCATAACTGGCTCAACCTTTGTTCGAGGATAAACCTCTCTTGCTACTCTTGATCTTTTTCTTGCAAGGTAAGTCTTCCTGCTGATCTCGTCCCTACCCTCTTCAGATTGACAGGAATGTGTTGCTAGTAACACTGGTGAATCACACCGTCCTCGACCTTGGCTTGTAAACAAGGGAGAAGTGCATCCTCCCGATTTCGACCCTGCATTACGAAGGTAAGGGTGAACTTAGCCGATGAGCCGTGTTGTTCGACCCTAAGGAACCGGACTGCCCCCATCTTGGTGTTTCTAACTCGAGTGAACGGCTCTTACCAACCTCATCCTTGTTGTACAAAGTCAAGGGACAGGTCTAACCGCAACCTTGCTATGAAAAGTCAAGGGCAGGCCTTTAACGTTTGAACCATACTGTCTTCACCCTTGGTAAACTTGCGCAAGATGGAGGTGCACCAAGGAACCATACTATTCCCGACCTTGGCACATTACTTCAAGGGAGAGGTTCATTAACTGGCGAACCATACTATTATTCGCCTTGCTGAACTTACACAAGAGGGGCGTATTGGGGAAACCAAACTACCTCTGCTCTTGGTGTATCGCTTCAAGGGAGAGGTTCATTAACTGCAATGCACAGAAATTTCTTAACTGGATAACTGGAATTTTATTCGGGTGACTTCGTTAAAAAACCCTTATGAGGAAAAAAAGAGTGTTCCCTTAAAACGTGTACAATACAAAACATCTTTAACTAAAATAAAACTTAAGATTGGTCGCGTTCCATGTACGAGGGATTGCGCCACCCTCTAATGTTTCGAGCTTGTATGCTCCATTCCCAAGGGCCTCCGTTACTCTGAAAGGGTCGGTCCACTTGGGAGATACCTTGTTTTCTAACTGGTACGGGTGGGCCTTCCGCATCACCAGATCGGCGACCTGGAACTGCCGAGTTCTCAACTTGGAGTTGTACTTGTACTCCACCCTCCTTTTCAAGGCTTCAGCCTTTATCCTCGCTTTCTCCCTTACTTCATCTAGTAGGTCCAGGTTCACTTTTCTCTCTTCATTGGACTCCTCGACCACGAAGTTCTAGAAACGCGGCGAGTTCTCATGGATTTCTATTGGAATCATGGTGTCTGAACCATACACCAAGGTGAAGGGTGTTTCCCTGGTTGTGGACTGGGGAGTAGTGTGGTAGGCCCACACAATTCTAGGAACTTCTTCCGCCCAGGTCCCCTTGGCTTTGTCTAGCCTTCTCTTCACACCTTTGAGCAGAACTCGGTTGACCAACTCGACCTGCCCGTTTGTCTGGTTGTGTTCTACTAACGCGAACACCTGTTTCACTCCCATCTCTGTACATAACTTGCCCAATTGTTGGCTTGCAAACTGAGTACCGTTTTCAGATACCAACCTCTTCGGAACTCCAAAGCGGCACACTATGTTCTTCCACACGAAGTGTTGAACCTTATGGACTGTGATTTGTGCCACTGGTTCAACTTCGATCCATTTGGGAAATATTCTATGGCAACCACGAGGTACTTCATCTGTCGTACTACCAAAGGGAAGGGCCCCAGAATGTCGATCCCCCAAGTATGAAATGGCCATGGGCTGTAGATCGACCTCAGATCCTTTGGAGGCGCCTTGTGGCAGTCAGCATGTTGCTGGCACTATTTGCACCACTGAGCGTACCTCGTGCAGTCTTCCCTCATGGTTGGCCAGTAATACCCTGCACGAATGGCCTTCGATGAGAGAGATCGGTCGCCAATGTGGCTACCGCATATCCCCTCATGTAGTACTGCCATGATGCGCGTGCATTGTTCACCACTTACACACACCAGGATAGGATGGGTGAATTTGTGCCTGAACAACTTCCCATCGATCTGTGCTAGAATTTTTCTTGATTTTTCGAGCTTCTGCGGGTTCTAGCGGGACTACTTCATTAACCAAATAGTGTTGGTAGGGCGTCATCCAAGTTTCTCCTGATTCAACTTGGTAAACTTGTAGGACATCTCCCCAACAACCGGGTACATGCTTATTCTGGGCGTTTTCACCGTCTCTTGTGTTAACGATCGATGACTCCTC
Source organism: Phaseolus vulgaris (assembly GCF_000499845.2). Lineage (NCBI taxonomy): Eukaryota > Viridiplantae > Streptophyta > Magnoliopsida > Fabales > Fabaceae > Phaseolus > Phaseolus vulgaris. Next base: position 126,941 of record NW_027174092.1, read on the forward strand.
CTCACCCCTTCCAATGTGCTAATCTGTTGGACTTCTGCCATATTGTCATCGGTAGTTCGAGGTGTCTTCAGGGTCTCCTTAATCACTGTCATCTGCCTGCCCCCTTGCCCGAACTGGCGAGCTTTGCAAGCAAGTCTGCTATGGCATTTTGTTCTCTGGGTACGTGGACTAAATCAAATACCTCTAACAACTCCTTTAGGACTTGAAAATACTTTAGGTATGCGGCCATCTGAGGGTCTTTAGCTTGGTATTCCCCCGTGACTTGACCTGTGACTAACAAAGAGTCACTCTTTTCCAACAAACCTTTCGCTCCCATCTCCTTGGCCAGCAGCATTCCAGCGATTAGGGCCTCATATTCTGCTTGGTTGTTACTGGCCTTGAAAGCAAACCGTAGCGCCTGCTCAATCAGCAACCCATCTGGTCCTTCCAAGATGACATCAGCCCCACTATCTTGTTGGTTTGCGGAACCATCTACAGAAAGAACCCATCTGAAATCTGCTCCTGCTTGGTGCGTGGCTACCGAGGAGAGCTCTACTACAAAGTCAGCGTACACCTGGCCCTTAATGGGGCCTCTAGGCTCATACTGTACGTCAAACTCAGACAACTCTATAGCCCATTGCACCATTCTGCTTGCCACATCGGGCTTTTTTAAGACCTTGCGGATTGGAAGGTCTGTCATCACTATCACGGTGAAGCTTTGGAAGTAGTGGCGAAATCTCCGCGTTGAGAACACTACTGTCAGAGCTATTTTTTCTAGGGCCTGGTATCTCACCTCTGACCCTTGCAACACCTTGCTGACAAAGTAGATCAGCCTCTGCACCTGGTCTTGCTCTTGCAATAGGATCGAACTGATCGCTTTCTCTGTAACTGCGAAGTATAGGCGGAGTAGGGTGCCTAACTCTAGCTTGCAAAACACTGGTGGACTGGCCATGTATTCCTTCAACTTCACAAACGCCTCTTTGCACTCCCGAGTCCATACGAACCTGTTGTATCTCTTGAGGCACTGGAAACAAGGGTTCCCCTTGTCTCCTCCTGCCGATACGAATTTGGACAGAGCAACCATGCGCCCTGTCAACTGCTGCACCTCTTTCACCGAGATCGGGCTCCTCATGGCTATTATTGTGGCGCACTTCTCAGGATTCGCCTCTATCCCACGTTCAGTGAGTAGGGAACCCAAGAACTTGCCTGCCTTAACCCCGAACACGCACTTCTCTGCGTTCAGCTTCAGCCTGTACTTTGCTATCATGGTGAACAGTTGTTCCAAGTCTGCTACGTGCTGCTCATTTTTCTAGGAGGTGACCACCATGTCGTCTACATACGCTTGGACATTTTGACCTAACATGGGCGCTAACACTCTATCCATCAGCCTCTGGTAGGTGGCGCCTGCGTTCTTCAGTCCAAAGGGCATCACCTTATAATAATAACAAGACAAATCTGTCATAAATGCTATCTTGCACTCGTCCCTGGGTGTATCATGATCTGGTTGTAACCAGAGAAGGCATCCAGGAAGCTGAGTAATCTGCATCCAGACGCGTTGTATACCAAGGCGTCGATATTGGGCAGCTGGTAGGAGTCCTTCGGACAGGCCTTGTTGAAGTCTGTGCAGTCAACGCACATCCTCCACTTTCCGTTGGTCTTCTTTACTAGTACCACATTGGCTAGCCAATCGGGGTACTAAATCTCCCTAATGTGGCTAGCCTTCAACAGCTTCTTCGTGTCCTCTCGTACAACCTGACGCCTTTCTTTGTTGAATTTTCGTCTTCTCTAGCAAACAGGTCGGACCTGGGGGCCCATCGTGAGACGATGACATAGGAAGTCAGGGTCTATGCCAGGCATGTCAGAGGCAGACCACGCGAAGGCGTCAAAGTGTCGTGCTATGACCTCGGCAACCTGATCCTGCGACTCTTGGCTCAAAGATATGCCAAGCTTGAATATTCTTCCCTCGATCTTTCTCTCTAGCTCATCTTCGGCGGGTTCTGGTTGTTTCTCCCGGGCCATCTCTGCACGGGTCACCCCTTTTTCCCTTGGAGGCTGGGTAGTAACAGTGAACACCCCTCTCTTTGTCTTGAGGCTATTTTTGTAACACTTCTTAGCCTCTTTCTAGTCAGACTTGATAATAATCACTATACCCTCGAGGGAAGGCAACTTCATCTTCATATGCCTCGTAAAGGCAATTGCTCCGATCATGTTCAAAGCAGGTCTACCTAACAGGATATTGTAGGCTGACGGGGCGTTACCAACAAGATACCTTATCTTGACGGTGCGTGAAGTTGTGTCGTCCGTGAAGGTCGTCCTCAAATCTATATGCCCACGAACCTCCACCTGGTCTCCAGCGAAACCATACAAGCATCCGGTATAGAGCCTCAACTGGTCTGGGGACAGTTGCAACTTTTTTAAGGTCGACCAAAACATCACGTTGAATGAACTTCCTTGGTCTACGAGGACGCGATGCACCCTCCTACCTGTTGTGACTAATGAAATCACTACTGGATCATTGTCATGGGGTATGACGTCCTGGTGGTAGGCCTTGGTGAAGACGAGGTCGACATCGGGAGTTTGATCTTCCTCCTATGCTTCTACTTCCATCACCTTTCATGCGTACTTCTTGCGCTGGGAGGCAGTACAACCTCCTCCTGAGAATCCCCCAGCGATGGTGTTGATCTCACCGTGTATGGGCACCTCGTGCCCCTGTGGTCACCAATGCTTGATCGGTCTGTTGTTCCTTTAGGTAATTCTTCAAAAAATCGCTCTTCACAAGCTCGTCTAGTTGGTGCACCACGGCCAAGCAATTGCGTTTGTAGTGGCCATTTGCATGGTGAAACTCACACCAAGCGTTCTTGTTGGGCACCATCTTCCTATCGGTCTTTGCGGGCACCTTCAGCCTTGCCACTATGTTTGGGATAACGATTAACTCCTTGAGCTCCACTCAAAAATTATGCTTCGAGGGCGGGTCCCTTCGCGTGCGTGTCCCCGCCTGGGTCCACTCGTAGGGTTTTCCCTCTCTTCTTCTCTGTGGTCGCCTCATGCTCCCTCATGGTCGCCAAATGTTCCTTTCGCTCGAGGTCGGATAGGACCGACAAGACCTTGTTTCTCCGTTACTCGATCATCTGCAGCGATGTGTTCCAACGCTCGACGTCTGATTTCGGTGAACGTCTTCGGATAGAACCTTAACAGCGATTCACTGAAAGGTCCTGGCAACATTTCCTTGACAAAGGCATGCACTGTCATGGCCTCATCAGTGGGTTTCAACCTTATCACCTGGACCCCAAATCTGTTGAAGTAGTCCTTCACGGACTCCCCCTAATACGGTTTAATGTTGAAGAAATCATAAGAAAGCCTGGTGGGGGCTTTGTTAACAAGGTATTGTTCCCTGAACAGCGTCGCGAACTGGTCAAAGTTGGTGTTGTGTCCGTCAGGAAGGCTAACGAACCACTCCAATGTCGCGCTTGCCAACGTGCTCATAAGCAACTTGCAATACACAATGTCAGATCCTTTTGTAAGCATCATCTGAGTGTGGAACGTTGTGAAGGTGACCTTCGGGCGGGCCCAGAGACGTGGTTGGCAACACTGTATCCATGATCGCCTGTGAGAACGGCATGGGACGTGCCCAGAGTGGTACAAGTGGGGCACGTTCGTCCGCCGCGCGCTCCCCGACTTGTTGCAAATCCCTGCGAATTTCATCATTGGCTCTGCGTTGTCCGCTCGTGACGCGGCAATTTCAACTCTAGATGCCGCCACCTCTGCTTGGAGGGCATGCATTGTCTCCAAGATTTGTTGTGTGGTTACGTTGTCCCCTTCGGGGGGCACAACTCCTGTGAGTCCAGCAGTTCCTTGCCTCGTACTCCTCATATTGCTGGTAAAGACTCCTAACGTGATTGCGAGTGGGACCTTTCTTTAACGGGCCCCACGGTTGGCGCCAAATGTTCCTGTCGATTGACTCGTTTCGCCGGTTGACTCTAATGGTAACCTTTGGCCCTTCTATCTCCGCTGAGAATCGTACTTCCTTGATCAAGAAACCTCTCACCTACAAAGACAAAGGGGCGTCCTAGCGGTCGTTTGCACTCCGACGCTAAGTCAGTATTAGGACAAAGAAACACCAAGAGTGTATATTAGCTTCAGCCTTAGAAACTGTGTACCTTATATAGGTTGAAACTAGGGTTTACCTTTGTGTTGATGCCCTTGTCTAGGGTTCCATGGGGAACATCCTTGCGCCGCTATTTACATAATCTTAGCATATCTGGGACATGAACTTCTCTTAACTGGAGTGCAACAAATAACAGAGTGGTCGCTTGTGTACCAACTTGTGTACCTAATCTCTAGCGCCATCTGCTTTGTGCGTGCCCTAAGTATTCACGTGCCATGCATGCAACTTTTCTTGGAAACCCTAACACTAATATGCCTTAGCGCCTCCCAGGATTATTCTCTCGTGTCGCGCCTGCATGCGCTATACACACCACGTGCATGGTTCCTTCGTGACTTAGGCTTCCCACACATTTTACATCTTAACTGTTAACTTGACATAACTTGACATAATTCTACAACGTCTACACCCCCAATGTCCGATCTCTCCCTCCGTTGGCAAGGTCCGATGTCGATCTCCAACATCAGGGTCTACGATACCGATGTCCGAAGACTAACCAATCTCCTGGTAAGTGCGTTTGGGGCCCATCTTACGTGGACCCCTTCCATTACCAAGCACCAGTATGCGATGTCTGAGGTCAAAACAACAGTGCATGCAAGTGTTCCTTTACAAGAAAGGGGGTCTAAAGGTTGTTTAGATAGAAGTATATTTTCAGTTTTATTTTCAAATTTTTCTTCTTTCTGAATGACCTTGTGGGAAGGAACACTCTTCTCCCACACCTCATATTGGTCCATAAGGACTTTCTCTTGATTTTCTATTTTTACATTTTCTTCACTCACTAGTTTTTTTTCTTGGCTACTATTGTTATCTTTGTTCCTTAAAATCATAGATCTTTCATTGAAACAATGAGATCCTAAATGACCCTTACCAAGACATTCTAAACATTGAATTTCTCTAACTTGAGTGTGTGAGATATGCTCGGATAGGTTTTGGGAAAGTTTTAGAGATGTTTCTTTTATATGTTCTTTCCCTCTTTGGAACTCATCCTTGTCATAAGATACAGAGTATGAACTTTGTTTTTGACTTGATTGTTTTCTCAAAATTTATTTTCAACTTTAATGCTAAATTGAATCAAGTCATTTAAATCTCTATAAGGTAAAAGTTCAACTTTGTTTCTTATCTCAAGTTTGAGACCACTTAAAAACCTAGATATGGTGGTGTTCCCGCCAGTTGACCGGGATCGTCTTTGCGCGTGGCTTGTCCCTGTGAGCTAGGGCACCTTCGTCTTGCTCCGTCTGTGAGTACCTGAAAGAAGTGAACAAAGGGGCACCCTCGCGGCCGTTTGCACTCCGACGATCAAGTCAGCTAGCGAGAAACATCAAAAGGGGACACACCCTTGAGAGGTGGTCGAAAAAACTGTACTGAATGACTGAAACTGTGTAACTAGAACTGTGTTGCCCTAATTGCCTTGTGCTCACTGTGAGTGCGCCGCGAAGACAACTAGGGTTTGCTCTGTGTATCTGTATGTATTAGGTTAAAATTCTGATTCCTTTCAAATGTCCCAAGGTTCCTTTTTATACACATCCAGCATTTAAAGCGCGCTAAAGCGCATTGAAAGCGTATAAAAATGTCCCCTGAAACATTTGATACGTAATCTTAAATTAGCGCGTACCTTAGCAAACTTTCACTGAAACCTTTAATGGGCACGTGTGCATTGCCACGTGGCCTTCTGACTTGACCGTTTATTCTGTGCAGAGGGTCCCACAGCGCCGCAACCCAACTTAGTGTTATTCTATTGTGTGAGCTTCCCTTCGAAGTACTCTCTGGCACGTGGGCTGACTTTCTGGGTGCCAACCCATGCTTCCCAATCACTAGTCACTCACCCTGGGGGCGTATCTACCTTGCTCTCGTACCACGCACGTGGTTCTCCCCTGGTCATGGCCCTCTCATGGGTCGTATCTGTACCAGGGTCTCCCAGCAGTGGCGTGGATACCTCACAAGTCAGGATACCCCCTTCTGGTGCTAGACTTATGGCCTTCAAGCCACCTTTCTCTTCTTCTTACTACTGTTCTGTATGGTCGAGGCTCGAAGCCTCTCTGGCGATGTCTTTACTCGGGGATGTCTCTCTCGGGCGACGTCTCTCTCAGGCGACGTCTCTCTCGGGCGACGCCTCTCTCGGGCGATGCCTCTTCGGGGCGATGCCTCTCTTGGGCGACGCCTCTCTTGGGCGATGCCTCACTTAGGCGACGCCTCAGCGAGCCGATGACTTGAGCGGTCAACCTGTTGACTTCTCTTCCTAAGGTCCCTTGAGGGGTCCCTCCATGCGTTGACTCTGACCTTTGGTCAACGCCTGGGGACGGGACGGTACACAAACCCCCCAGTCTTGAGCTGACACTTGTTTCAGCGAAAAGACTAAGGCCTCGCCCCATTATCCACGTGGCATTCCTGCTGACGTGACATTCCTTTGTTCAGTTTGACTTAACACTCTCTGAACATTTGACGCGACGTTCTCTGCGCTTGCGGATGTGACATAAGTTATGCTCTAATCTCTTGACACGTGGCTTGATCGCACGACTATCACTTAGCGCTTCTCGCGCTCCTCAAGTTAACGTTGCATCTTTCAAAAACGCGTGCTCCAAGCCACTGTTTCATTCACTCTTCGCATTCTCTCCACTGTTCATCTTCCCAAGCTCTCTCTGCAACCCTTGCTTTCTCTCTCGCACTTTCGATCTTCGAATTCCCAGATACTAAAGAAAAGGTACGATCTTTCTCCTTCAATGGCTCGCCCTTTAACTCTCGTACTGATATAACTGCCTGGGACTGCTTATTTCCTTGCATTTCTTATATTTTGTTTCTCATTTCTCTGTTCCCCCCCCCCCCCCTTTTTTGGACTTCTCGTGTGGGTAGGGGTTTTCATAGGGTTTCTCTCCCCTTTCTCCTTCTTTGCTGAACCCTTTTTTCTTCTCCGTTCTCCAGTTTTCGTCAATGGCACGTACAAAAATGACAGCCAATCCCCCTCCCCTCAACGTTAACTATAGAGACCTATACTCATGGGCTCCGGTCGAACTGCTCGACGAGTGCTCGAGCCTAGTGTCCACCAAAGCTTGGAGGGACCACATAGGGGAGCCAAGTACTTACGACCATTGTGCCTTCGGGAAAAGGCACGATGACGACATTACAATGCTCCTTGCACTCTAGGGGAGCCCGTATGCGGGGACGAGCGGGCCAACAACGGGGTCCCCTTCTTCTACTTCTACCAAGTCGTCTTCAAGCGTATTGGGATGCGCTTGCCTTTCTCCCGATTTGAGAGGGAGTTGTTGACGGAGATTAATATCGCCCCAGCCCAATTGCACCCCAATGGCTGGGCCTTCGTCAAGGCTTTCGGTGTCTTGTGCGGGTTCTTTGGATGCACGCCCTCTGTTGATGTCTTCCTGCACTTCTTTGAGGTGAAGAAGCAGGGGAAGAGTCTCTGGGTGAGTCTCAGCAATATCCCTGGAAGGGTCCTCCTATCTCTCTTCCAAGAATCCTTCAAGGGGTGGAAAGGCAAATTCTTTAAGGTTTGTTGCTCTGACTACGACCTCTCTGCTCTCGACGGCTTTCCCCTATACTGGGTGAAGGAGGTTAAGACCATGAAGTCTAAATCGCTGGACGAACTGCCCTCGAACAATCGAGAGGCTTGTCAGATCTTGACCAGCGTGGGGGGCTTCGAAACCGCCACTCTGATAAATCTAGAGTTCAATGCCGACGCTCTAGCAAAATATATAAGTATGAATGTCCTTCGCTATAACTTTCTGGCCTTTGTTTTTGTTGGATTCTTGCTTGATGCATGATTTGTCTACTCCTTTGTGCTTTAACTTTAGCCTGTGCCTAACCTCTGCTATATTTGTCTTCTTGGTGCAGATTCTAAGATGGATAGGCAACGACAGTTGCGACTGGCCCAGGTGCTGAAGTCCAAAGATGGGGCTTTGGCGTCTCCACCCTCAACCTCTTCCGCACCTCCATCTTCTCCTAACCCCCAACCTCAACCTGCAACAACACAAACAACTCCAACAACCCAAGCTTCTCCCCATCCAGTTCCAAGTTCACCACCTCCTATCGCAGCCGTGCCTCTCGCGTTGGTCGAGGCGGGTGCTTCCTCAGCTCCCCTTGACAAGGGTAAGAGGGTGGTGGAGGTCGTTTCTGATGATGAGGACTCTGCTGAGGGGCAAGTCTTCAAGCGACAGAGAACCCAGCATGCCCCTCAGATGGTTACCTCCGCTACTTCCTCCTCTCATGGGGCTGAGTCCTTAAGGGAGGATCCACCGAGCGCCACTTCCCCTTCTCAATCAGTGCATCAGGAGAGAGGGTTTGAAGCTGAACCAGTAGGTGTTCTTCCACCTGCCCCAGAACTTCCTCTTCCCATGCAAGAGTCATTAAGGGGATTTCTGAGCACGGGATCTCCTGGTAGCCAAACTGAAAAGTCCCAGAGAGAGAGCATGTACTATTATATAGGTGTCTTCATGTCTTGCGCCTACTCTTGGCACAAGCAGTCCAGAGCCAAAGCTGCCCAAGCCTTCGCCTTTCGAGCACTGGAGAAGGAGGTTTCTTCTCTAAAAGAGGAGAAGGAGAGGTTGGCTGCCCATTGGGGGCGTCAAGAGGGTGCATACAAAGAGTCACTGAGGGTGGCGCAGAAGGCGAGGGAGGAGGCCAACAAACGGCTGCACTAGGTGGCTCAAGCCCAGGAAGGGCTTCTTAATGAAGTGGTCCCCCTTCGCACAAAGATCGCTGATCTTGAGGCGGCTGCAGAAACCTCTAAGGCATATCAGAAGAAACTCGAGGACCAGTGTGTGGACCGGGAGCAGAAGCTGGGGAAGACGGAGGTCGCTCTTGCGAACAAAACTGATGAGTGTTCCCAGTTAACCACTGAGAATGCCTCCCTCCAAGCCAAAGTCCAAGAGTTGACCTCTGCCATGGCCTCCAAGGACCAAGAGATGACCGCTCAAGCTTCCAACTTCAAAGTTGCGGAGGAGAAGCTGATAGGGGAGGTTGCCACCGGTTTCGCCGATGGGTTCGCAGAGGCCCTTGTTCAAGCTGCCTGTGCAAACCCCGGCATCGATGTCTCTGGGTGCAGCCCTTTCAATGAAGTGGTCGACGGCAAGCTTGTGCCTTTGGAGGCCTCCGAGGAATAACCTTCTCCTTGTTTCAAAAAACATCTAATGTGTACATAGTTACCTTTTGTTTAACTTGTAATCGTTATGAACCTTGACTTGTAATTATAACCTTTGATTTACTTTAGTGCCTATTTAAACTTTATCTTCACATTTCTTGTCCGCTTCTAACTTCTCTTGCACTTTTATCTGTTTCTGCTTTCTTTTCTATGTCAAAGGCCCAACTGGTACTTGCCTTCAATGTATTTCTTGGTTGCTTCGCCTTTACTCTTTAGGTAGCGCGTGTCTCTCCCTCTTATTCTTTCTTCTTAAGGCGTGAGAAACACCCTTTAAATGACTCACACTTCTACGCTTATTCTTCTTAATCTTCGAATTTCTTTTTCCTTCTGAACTTGTGAAATCTTCAACCTGCTTCCTACTTACCTTTCTTGGGCCCAAGGCACTCGTAGCCAAAGGCAGTACTGACTTTCTCATCGATTTAGGATGAAAAGGGGAGTCTTTTCTTTTTTTGCCTCGACATCGCTCAAGGGCGAGGAGGACTTATCTGTTCTTTTGTGGCCTCGACATCGCTCGAAGGCGCGGAGGACTTATCCTACCTGTGCTGGGTGTGTACGCTCGAGGAGAGTTCTGCTTTGGGTGTCCTCAGCGTGTCTAAACACTTGGGACAAAAGTCGCGCTCTGGTGGTCACGCCCCTGGAGATGTCCATACAATGGTACTGCATCGTCCGTGGAGTGTCTAAAACACCAGGGCAACTCAACCTTTTTGCGTTTGGTGCCCACGCCTGAGGAGAGGCCTACTACAGCAACGCCGTATCGTCCTCAGGGTGTCTGAAAACACCAAGGCGTAGCGTTCTGAACATCAGACGCTAGGGCTAGCTATTCCTACCTAAGGAGGGGGCGTCCCGACCCCTGCTCAGGGACTAGGCACCCAGATTTTTAGCTTACATCTATCGTCTGATACCGGGGCCAGCTATTCATACTTGAGGAGGGGGCGTCCCGAAGGAATCCCTTAACCCCTGCTCAAGGGCTAAGTGCCCGGGTTTTTAACTTATACTGATGTCTGGTACCGGGGCTAGTTGTTCATACTTGAGGAGGGGGCGTCCCGAAGGAATCCCTTAACCCCTGATCAAGGACTAGGCTCCCGAATTTTAACTTTATACTGATATCTAGTACCGGGGCTAGTTGTTCATACTTGAGGAGGGGGCGTCCCGAAGGAATCCCTTAACCCCTGCTCAAGGACTAGGCTCCCGGATTTTAACTTTATACTGATATCTGATACCGGGGCTAGTTGTTCCTACTTGAGGAGGGGGCGTCCCGAAGGAATCCTTTAACCCCTGCTCAAGGACTAGGCTTCCGGATTTATGCTTATACTAGACATACCTGTTATCTTGCCCTGAACTTGACTTATGCTTGGTTATTTGGTGGCGACCCCTGCTTCGGGCAACGCCTGCTTCGGGCAACGCGTTCTCCTTCCGACGTCTTATCTTAGCGACGCCTTATCTTGGCGACGCTTTATCTGGGTGACGCTTTATCCTGGCGACGCCTTATCTTGGCGACACCTTATTTTGGCGACGCCTCATCTTGGCGACGCCCTATTTTGGCGACGCCTCATCTTTGTCTTTGTTTCTTTGATCTTCGATCCTTGATCTTGCAAGAAAGGGAAAAACTAAGGCAAAAATACTTTAACTTTTCTTTTCTTTATTTGGGTGACCTCGTTAAAAAACCCCCGGGAGGGAAAAAGAGTGTCCCCTTTTTTTACAAACTTGAACTGGAATAACATCAACTGAAATAAAACTTTAAATTTTCCGCATTCCAGCTACGTGGGATGGGGCTCCCTTCTAAAGTCTCTAGCTTATACAAACCATTCCCTTTGGCTTTGGTTATTCTGAACGGTCCAGTCCACTTGGGAGACAACTTGTTTTCTAATTCGTAGGAGTGAGCCTTCCTCATGACCAGATCACCAATCTGGAATTGTCGCAGCTTCACTTTGGAGCTGTACTGACGCTCCACTCTTCTCTTCACGGCCTCGGCCTTAATTTTCGCTTCTTCCCTAGCCTCATCTATCAGGTCCAGGTTCACCCTCCTTTCTTCGTTGGATTCTTCCGCCACGAAACCCAGGAAACGGAGCGAGCTTTCATGGATCTCTACTGGAATCATGGCGTCCGATCCATACACTAAGCTGAAGGGTGTCTCCATGGTGGAGGATTGAGGCGTGGTGTGGTAAGCCCATATGATCCTTGGTACTTCATCTGCCCACGCCCCTTTAGCCTTCTCTAGTCTGCGTTTCAAACCCCTCAACAAAACTCTATTTGCTGACTCGACCTGCCCATTTGTTTGGGGGTGTTCGACTGATGCAAACACCTGCTTGATTCCTACTTCTGTACATAGCTTCCCCAACTGTTGGCTTGCGAACTGGGTGCCATTTTCTGAAATGAGACACCTTGGTACTCCGAAGCGACACACAATGTTCTTCCAAACAAAGTGTTGTACCTTGTGGGCGGTGATCTGTGCCACTGGTTCGGCTTCTATCCACTTGGTGAAGTACTCGATGGCAACGATCAAATACTTCATCTGCCTTATCGCCAATGGGAATGGACCTAGGATGTCAATTCCCCAAGTGTGGAAGGCCAAGGGCTGTATATGGATCTCAATTCCTTTGGCGGCGCCTTGTGCCAATCAGCGTGCCTTTGGCACTGCTTGCAATGTTGGGCGTATCGTACGCAATCCTCTCTTACCGTTGACCAGAAGAAACCTGCACGTATCACCTTGGACGCCAAGGATCTTCCTCCCACGTGGCTCCCACAAATACCTTCGTGAAGTTCGGCCATTATCCTGGTGCACTCGTCGCCACTTACGGACGTCAAGATAGGGTGCGTAAACCCATGCCTGAACAAAATCCCATCCACTAAGGTGTACCTGGCGGCGTTCCTCTTAATCTTCTTGCCCTCCTCTGGCTCTGCTGGGAGGATTCCATCCGCTAGGTACCACCTGTAAGGGGTCATCCAAGTGTCGCCTTCCTCCAAAGTGCATACATGTACACCCCTTTCTTCATCTGGCGAGGCTGCATAAGTACTGATGCAGGGTGCCCTCGCCGTGTCTTGACTCAGGGAGCGATGGTTACGTGGAATTCCTCTTGCTGTGCTAACGTGAAGGACATCTACCCTGTTATCTGCATCAAACTTTCGCGGCATTTTGAGGGTCTCTTGGATTACAGTCCTCTGCCTTCCCCCTTTGCCTGAGCTGGCCAGCTTGGCAAGCAGGTCAGGTCTGGCATTTTGCTCCCTGGGGACGTGCACTAGCTCAAACGCAGCGAAGGCTCTCTTCAACATCTCGGCATACCTCAAGTACGCGGCCATCTGTGGATCCTTCGCTTGATATTCTCCCGTTACTTGCCCTGTGACCAATTGTGAGTCACTCTTTGCCAAGAGGCTTTGAGCACCCATTTCTTTAGCCAAGAGCATCCTAGCAATCAACGCTTCGTACTCCGCCTGGTTGTTGCTTGCCTTGAAGGCGAAGCATAAAGCCTGCTCGATCAATACTCCATTAGGCCCTTCCAAGATAATTTCAGCACCGCTCCCTTGCTGGTTGGAAGACCCATCCACTGAGAGCATCCACTGTGCTCCTAACTCCACCTCTTCAGGGTCTCCTCCTGGTGAATGTTCTGCCACGAAGTCGGCATAGTCTTGCCCTTTGATGGACCCCCTAGGCTCATATTGGATATCGAACTCTGACAACTCGACCGCCCATCGAACCATCCTCCCTGCCATATCTGGCTTCTGCAGTACCTTTTGGTTAGGGAGGTTTGTCATTACCACCAGTGTGAAGTTGTGGAAATAGTGGCGGAGCCTCTGTGCTGAGAATACTACTGCTAGCGCCGCTTTCTCCAGTGACTGGTACCTCAATTCCGGGCCTTGTAAGGCCTTGCTCACGAAGTAGATGGGCTTCTGCACCTGGTCTTGTTCTTGGACAAGTACATAACTGATGGCCCACTCGGTCACCGCAAAGTACAAGCGGAGGGGGACGCCTACTTGGGGCTTGCAAAGCACAGGTGGCATCGCCAAGTACTCTTTTAACTTGAGAAACGCTGCTTCACACTCGTCTGTCCATGCGAAACGACTATTCCTTTTGAGGCACTGGAAGTAAGGGTGGCCCTTCTCTCATCCGGCTGATACGAATCTCGATAATGCTGTCATTCGCCCCGTTAGTTGTTGAACTTCTTTCACTGAGGTTGGGCTCCTCATGGCAATGATGGTTGCACACTTGTCAGAATTTGCTTCTATCCCCCTCTCTGTGAGCATGAAACCTAAAAACTTTCCCGACTCTACGCCAAAAACGCACTTCTCTGGGTTTAACTTGAGGTGATACTTCGATATGGTAACAAACAGCTCTTCCAGATCAGCTGCATGCTGTCCTCTTTCGTGGGAAGTTACCACCATGTCATCTACGTAAGCCTGCACGTTCCTTCCCAGCATGGGTGCAAGGACCTTGTCCATCATCCTCTGGTAGGTGGCGCCTGCATTTTTCAAACCAAACGACATCACCTTATAACAGCAACTGCATGTCTCTGTCATGAACGTTGTTTTGCTCTCGTCCCTGGGATGCATCTTGATCTGATTGTAGCCTAAGAATGCATCCAAGAAACTTAGCATCTTGCAACCCGAGGCGCTATCCACTAATGCATCGATGTTGGGTAATGGGTACGAGTCCTTGGGGCATGCCTTGTTCAGATCTGTGAAGTCAACGCACATCCTCCACTTCCCATTCGCCTTCTTCACTAGAACTACGTTGGCTAACCACTCAGGGTATTGTATCTCCCTGATGTGTCCGGCGCTAAGCAGCTTCTGTGTTTCCTCTTTCACAACGAGGCATCGCTCTTCGTTGAACTTCCTCCTTCTTTGTCTCACAGGGCGAACCTTTGCGTCCATGGTGAGATGGTGGCACAAAAAGTCTGGGTCAATACCTGGCATATCCGCCGCAGTCCACGCGAAAGCATCTAGGTGGCGTGAGATTACTGCAGCTACCTCTTCTTGTTCTTCTTGGCTCATCAAGCGTCCTAATTTGAACACTTTACCCCCTATTTGTCTTTCTACTATGTTATCTTCTGGTCGGGGTCGCTCATTCTGCGCATTCTCTGCAAGAGACTCGTTCGTGGAGTCCTCTTCCGTAGGTGTCGCCGCAACGGATGCATCGGGCATCGCCTCCTCTGGCTCTCCTTCTGCGGGCGAGGCCTCTCCGTGTGCTCCTTCCATCGGCGAGGCATCGCTGTTTCCTCCTTCTTTATGTGCATCCTCTATATGCGTCGCCCCTGAGGTGGCTTCGACCGGCGTGGACTTCGCGGGCGTCGCCTCTTCCAACGGCTCTGACTCCATTTGTGAATTTGAAGCGAAAGGTCGCTCAATCACCATGACCACGCCTCTCTTTGTCTTTAGGCTATTTTCATAGCACTTACGGGCTTCTTCTTGATCCGACTTGATCACAATTACCTTACCACTAAGATCTGGTAGCTTCATCTTCATGTGGCGCGTGGAGGACACCGCCCTCAATCTGTTCAAAGCAGGTCTGCCTAACAAAATGTTGTAGGCTGAGTTGGTGTTGACCACCAAGTACCGGATGTTCTCGGTGCGTGATGCTGCTCCATCAGTGAACGTTGTCCTCAGCTCCAAGTAGCCTCGTACCTCTACTAGATTATCTGCAAACCCATACAAGCATCCAGTATAGGGTCTCAAAAGATCGGGGGACAACTGTAGCTTGTGTAAAGTTGACTAAAACATGACATCTGCGGAACTGCCCTGGTCGACGAGAACCCTATGCTCCTTCCTTCCTGTCGTGACTACTGAAATGACCACTGGGTCATTGTCGTGTGGGACCATATCCCGCAGGTCAGCCCTTGTGAAAACGTGATCTGACTCCCATGGGTCGTCTGGAAATTCCTCTGCAACCGTACTCACTGACCTCACATATTTCTTCCGTTGAGAGGCAGTAGGCCCTCCTCCAGAAAAGCCGCCAGAGATGGTGTGCACTTCTCCGTGAGTTGGGACTTCATGCACTTGACCTTCCTCTGGCGTCGCCGAGACTGTGGTCGTGGTGGACCCAGCGAGATAATCTTTCAAGAAACCATTCTTCACAAGCTCGTCCAACTGATAGCCCAGCGCCAAGAAGTTATTAATATGGTGCCCAAACGCCTCGTGGAATTCGCACCATGATTCCTTGTGAGGCCCAAGTATTTTGTCTAACTTCACCGGTGGCCTCAACCTGTCAGCTATGTTGGGCACAATGATGAGGTCTTTGAGTTCCATCACAAAGTTATGCCTTAGTGGTCTATTTCCCTCTCTCCTTCCTTCGGCTCGATCCCTTGGTTGGGTCCTCCTTGTCTCGTAAGTGCGCTTCCTGTCTGAGTTCCTTTTCTCTGTGGCAGCTTCGTGGACCCTAGCAGGTTGTGTGCGTATCTGCGCCCTTGGTCGCGCAGGTGCAGTAATCGTGCACTTCTCGTATGCCTCGCCCTCCGAGGCAATGTGCTCTACCGCCCGACACCTCACTTCAGCAAAAGTTTTGGGGCGGCTGCGGTTGTGCGATTTGCTAAAAGATCGAGGACACACCCCCTTCCTAAATGCGTACATGATCATGGGCTCGTCTGTGGTACCCACCTTCACAACCTGTGCCCCGAAGCGGCTTATGTACTCCTTCAGTGTTTCTCCTTGGTATTTCTTTACGTCGAAAAGGTCATACGAAACTGGGGCTGGGGCCCTGTTGGCTAGATACTGCTCTCTGAATAGTCGTGAGAGCTGTGCGAAAGACGTAATGTGACCCTCTGGGAGGCTGATGAACCAATCCATGGCCATCCCAGTCAAAGTGCTCATAAAGAGCTTGCATCTCACGGCATCAGAACCGCCAACCAGCATCATTTGTGTGTGGAACGCAGTGAGGTGCGCCTCAGGATCCTCTATCCCTGTGAAGGTTACCTTGGGCCCTGTGAACGTGTTGGGGATTGTTGTCTCTAAGATTGCCTGCGAGAATGGTGTTGTGAATTCTCTAGGTGGGGTGGCAGCCTCAGGTTCGTCTACATCACGCCAACCATGGCGTAGTTCCTCGTTGGCACGGTGGAGCTCATCGTTTCTCGCCTGAGAAGCTGCGAGATCTGCCTGCATGCGCTCTTGCTCCGCTTTCGATGCTGCCATTGCTTCCTGCAGCCCTTGCATCATGCCCATGAGTTGTTGCATGGTCATCTCTTCACTCCTAGCGCGTGCAGGTCTCGTGGCCATGGCTTTCTGAAAACCCTCTTAACTTGCCTAGGTCTTGAGAACTGGAACTGGAAAACTTGTGTGGTGGGACTGATGTTTTATATCAGCCCCACGGTGGGCGCCAAATGTTCCCGCCAGTTGACCGGGATCGTCTTTGCGCGTGACTTGTCCCTGCGAGCTAGGGCACCTTCGTCTTGCTCCGTCTGTGAGTACCTGAAAGAAGTGAACAAAGGGGCACCCTCGCGGCCGTTTGCACTCCGACGATCAAGTCAGCTAGCGAGAAACATCAAAAGGGGACACACCCTTGAGAGGTGGTCGAAAAAACTGTACTGAATGACTGAAACTGTGTAACTAGAACTGTGTTGCCCTAATTGCCTTGTGCTCACTGTGAGTGCGCCGCGAAGACAACTAGGGTTTGCTCTGTGTATCTGTGTGTATTAGGTTAAAATTCTGATTCCTTTCAAATCTCCCAAGGTTCCTTTTTATACACATCCAGCATTTAAAGCGCGCTAAAGCGCATTGAAAGCGTATAAAAATGTCCCCTGAAACATTTGATACGTAATCTTAAATTAGCGCGTACCTTAGCAAACTTTCACTGAAACCTTTAATGGGCACGTGTGCATTGCCACGTGGCCTTCTGACTTGACTGGTTATTCTGTGCAGAGGGTCCCACAGCGCCGCAACCCAACTTAGGGTTATTCTATTGTGTGAGCTTCCCTTTGAAATACTCTCTGGCACGTGGGCTGACTTTCTGGGTGCCAACCCATGCTTCCCAATCACTAGTCACTCACCCTGGGGGCGTATCTACCTTGCTCTCGTACCACGCACGTGGTTCTCCCCTGGTCATGGCCCTCTCATGGGTCGTATCTGTACCAGGGGCTCCCAGCAGTGGCGTGGATACCTCACAAGTCAGGATACCCCCTTCTGGTGCTAGACTTATGGCCTTGAAGCCACCTTTCTCTTCTCCTTACTACTGTTCTATATGGTCGAGGCTCGAAGCCTCTCTGGCGATGTATTTACTCGACGATGTTTCTCTCGGGCGATGTCTCTCTCGGGCGACGCCTCTCTCGGGCGATGCCTCTTCTGGGCGATGCCTCTCTTGGGCAACGCCTCTCTTGGGCGACGCCTCACTTAGGCGACGTCTCAGCGAGGCGATGACTCGAGCGGTCAACCTATTGACTTCTCTTCCTTGGGTCCCTTGAGGGGTCCCTCCATGCGTTGACTCTGACCTTTGGTCAATGCCCGGGGACGGGACGGTACAGGTGGTATGGTTTTCTTCATTAATCCCTGCCCTTTTTATATATAACACCATCTTTTGCCAATATTCTTCGACCCTCACATGTGAGGGAATATGGCGACATCTCAAGCCTCCCCTAAGGTCATTCCAATATGTAATGGGAGGGTCCTTGTGGAGATGTCTCTCTCTTTTTAGGGCAGTCCTCCAATTCATAACATTTCCTTGAAAACTTAAGGTGGCTAAGGGTACCTTTCTTTCCTCACTTAGTCTATGGCAAGCAAACAATTGTTCTACCTTCATTTCCCAATCTAGATATGTTTCAACATTTTCTTTTCAATAGAAATGAGGTAGCTCTACCCTAACCTCCTTTGGGTTTTCTTCTCTTTCTTTTCTAGCTCTCCTAAACGATGGTTGATAATATTAATTAATTCTAAAGCTTTGTTTCCCAAATAATTATCTACCCTAGAGTTAGATGCATGAGATTTTTTTTTATTTGTTGTATTCATCCTTTTCTTTAACCATTTGTCTATATGAAAGTGATTGAGAGGCTAGTTGTTTCAAAAGAGATTTGATAGACTCTTCTTCACTTTCATTAGAATGATGAGAAGACATGGTTAAAGTTATGTGTTGTAAGTAATTTACCTCAAAAAAGAAAAGGAGAGTAGTGAAGGTAGCTTTCCAGGAAAGAGAGGTGGATCACTAGGATCTCTTAAGTACCAAGTCTTGCCTTGCCAAAACCTATCCCTCAAAAATTTTCACAAATCTTTTTCTAAGTAATTTACTTATATTAAAATTAAGAATGAAAAACACTATTTTATGCAAGAAAAAATGCAAAGCAATTAAACAATACAAAGCAAGTAACAATGCAAAGCAATTAACTAAGACACAATTAAAGATTACTAACTAGAAAGCTTTAAAGCTAGGCGTATCCTAAGGTGAGGCTTCTAGACACTTAGAGCCATTGAAGACACACTCACCGTCTAATGCGTAATTATTCCACTAATTAATTAAGGTTTAATGCAATTACAATTTAAAAGAAATACAAAGGAAATTGGATTACAAAAGGAAATTTATAATTCCTATTCTATGCACTTCTTTTGCTTTTGGTACTCCTTCTTGTTGTGACTCTTTCTATTGGAACCCGCTCTTTGTGTATTTTTGTAAACTCACTTGCTGCAGCACCCTTGTTCAACCTCTCAAGTTTACTTAATTTAAATCTTCAAAACAGTACCTACTAAGTAGTAATGGACTCACCACAAAGGTTAATTCCAAACTTCACCAAGCAACACTTTTGAAAACTTTCACCAACAATAGAGGTCAACAAATTTAAAGCAAAGAAACAATTCAATTTGAAATAGGACAACAACAAAGGGAGTAATTATATGACACAACTTGAAAGAGTATTGAATGAATATGACAATCAAACAAATAAGGCACTCAACAAAAGGTGGCACACAAATTGAACCTAAGGAATGAGTGATATTGGCAACAATTCACTATTATATTAATCTTGCAAATACATGAGTCAAACCCTCTTATTTATAGTGTTTAGAGGGCTGAAAATTCAAAAGAAAGTGGAGGAAAATTCAAAATGAATTCCCTCCCAAAAGTGGGGCCTAAATGAGTACATGGGGAGTGGTGTGTCTAGTTTGTATGCTCACCCCCTCCATGGGCTTTCTAGATCGGCCTTGGTAAATTTAGAGATTTGTTTAGAAACTCTAAGTTTACCTAGGTTGGTGTTTTAGGGGCCAAAATTAATTCTAAGAAAAATTACAAATAAAGTTCCTATGCTAATTTTGACAAGAAATTAAAATCTTCTACACTAGAACTTATGACATTTGAACATGTATAATAACGTTTCTCTGTCATCAATAGCAACATTCCAGTCTTCTTGGATCCTCAGTACCATAACTCTAGTGGTTGACCCTAATCTACCTTTGATGAACTTGCATGTGGGCTTGTGCTTGGACCTCTTCCATCAATACTGAATCATGTTAACCAGGTCTACATATAAAGTTAGACATTTAGTATCAATTAATTCTGTTCGCTTAATTTACGTGATTTCGTAGTCTTTTAATTTTGTTATCCTAATGCCATAAATTGAACTTCAAAATATGTTTTTTTGTTTCTTACAAATTGAAATAATCAACGGGTTTGTTCAGAAAATCAAAGTCAACCGCGATTGTTGTGTTTCTAACAGTCCTTCAAAACTATTTGAAGAAAAGGAGATTATGATTCCTCTTACTCGATAAAATATGTGAAAATTTGAATTAATCACAGGTAGAAAAAATGTGTATCAGAAAGAAACTAAAAATTACATACATAGGAGCAAGAACAAGTTATAGTCCAGGATATATTACTTGAAATATGATGAATCCTTAGATATTCTTCTATTGATATTGCATTATTACATATTATTACCAGCAAGTGACGACAGACCATGATATATTACTTGAAATATGATGAATCCTTAGATATTCTTCTATTGATATTGCATTATTACATATTATTACCAGCAAGTGACGACAGACCATGATATATTACTTGAAATATGATGAATCCTCCCTGTGACCGTCGCGACACCAGGTATCCAATAAGCTTTGATAAAACACTAGACTATTTTCCACATGTGGTACTAAAGAAAAGCCATTAAATGCTCACGGCAACAAAATAAACATTTCTATTTCACTTTTTGGGAGGAACATTTATGTTTCATCCAGAAAAGATTTAAACATGGGACATAACCATTTACGACTAAAAAATAATATTTAATTATATATAAACAGATTAGATTATGCCATCCTTCATGTTGCCACATTCCTATCTCTTCTTCAAGTCTTCCCACCTAATCTCCTGGGCACATTCCCCACAGACAGTACTGCAACCGAATTTTGTTCCCTGGCTTCGAAGTGTCAACATGTGCGCAAGGTTTGTGCATTTCCGTGACGCGAAACGTCGGCTTAGTTTATTTGGCAAGATGTTGCAGGTTTCTGATACGTGAGGCACATCATTTGGAATTTCTGGTTTCTGAATAGGCACAATAGACTCACCTAATGGTACTCTCTGGACTTCTTCCCATTCCAGGGATTTCCGGTAAACCTCCCAAGCCATATCTTGCTCCTCTTTTGATAGCTTTTCCTCTTCATTTTCTTGCAACAGTGATTCATGTTCATGATAATTGGCAATCCACCTGTTAAAAAAATTATATTCGCAGATGTGTCAGGTACGTTCTACTTAATGAAAAATAGTTCAAAACTAAATAGAAGAATCCATATTTTCTACAGATCTGCCTCTAGCACAAATCCTTAGTCTATGTACTTAACTGAAATCCTTATTAATATACATATACCCACTCAAAAATCCGGTTCAAATAGTGTTCTAATCGTGCTAATGTATCATGACTTCATAGGCAGAAATATACCCAGAAAAATACAAGTCAGATTCTTTAGGAATTAATGAATGAATAACTGCAAGTTTGAAACAAACGTAATAAGAATTACATCAATTGGATGCTTAACTTCCATCTCCAACTATCTGACAAACCCAGTCCCAACTGTTGAAACTAAGGGTAATTAAACAAAATTAACATAACATCCAATTTTCCATTTATCTATTTTCCTTTGTGACGAAGTTTCTTCTCAATTTAAAATAAACTGCAACAGATTTGCAGAAAAAATTTGGAAACCAAAGAAAAGGAGGATTAATAAACTGACTCACAATACCCCTCTAGATCAAGTTTCTAGATCTAGATTATCTGCTAGTTGGCAAAGCTATATGTAGTAAATATGGATTTGTACAGTGAAATCCTAAGTCAACTATTATTTTCAACACATTCTAGTTTCCCTTGAATTGCACAAAAAAAATTAAGTTACCTTGTGCAATGGTTTTTTGGTTTAGCATCACAAGTATCCTCTACAAGAAACAATCTTGTTCATACTAGGAACATCCCCACAGAGTGGAGCTAGTTCTCCTATCTGAAATTAATACTACATACAAGACTAAAACCTGAGATTAAAGAATGAAACATATAATAACACCAGAACCAACCACTAACTTAATCCAAGAAACTTATTCGTTTTCATCACACTCAAATTTAAAATCTGTGTGTGTGTGTGTGTGTGTGTGTATATATATATATATATATATAATAAGTTCTTTAAAAAAAAACTCTAAACGAACCAAATTTATTTTCAGAATGCCTTTTCAAAAGAAATAATAAATTTCTAGGAATAGAAAATATTACTAATAAGCTAGTAGTAGCTCAAGACTCTTAGAATAGGTATGATGATGCTGAGATTCAAACCTTCATTAAGCAAATTATTCCTCTCCTCCTACACCTAGGTCACCTCTTACGTTCAAACTTGGAAAAAAATTGCATGCCATGAAACAAGGGGAGATATTGAAATATAAAAGAAACTATGATTTTAAATAACCGTGTATTTTTTTAGTTAAAAGGTGAAAAAATGCTACTACTTAAAAAAAAGACAAAATAATGGGTCAATTTGTTTAAACTTAAAATAAGTATTTTTGAAATAAATTTTTTTAAATCATTTATTTAGGATGCAAATAGGATTTGCTTCCAAAACAAGAAAATTGCATATTTTTAAAATAAGCAGATTAAACAAACACATTAAAAGACAGAAAATATGCTTATTTAAAAATAAGCAGAAACAAACTAGTCCAATACAGTATAAATGCATCTCAAACAAGAAACTTTGGGATACTAGAGTCCTCAACCAAAAGTATGAAAATATGTTTATCCTTTGTAACAAGTTTTTTCAGGGAGTGGCTGTTGCCCTATTTGGAGGTAGTGGCATGGCATGAAACATGACCTTCTAAAGAAAGAGCACCACTAGAACCAAACTCGAAACCTTTTTGATCCCATTAATCAAACAACCCTTATTGGCCACAAAATTGTTTTTCTACATATCATTTGACTTCATAGGGAAAATAATCACAAACTTTTCATTAATTATTTGTACATGCACCTAACCTTGCACAGCAGTTTGTCATGGACCAATTATCCAAAATGCTTAAGCACTATGGGGAAGGCTCATTAATGATATCATATCTAACTTACTTGGTCATTAACTACTTATAGGCATGGTTAATTAACTCGTTAACTTGTCTGACTTTATGTTCCCATTTATCCTAGCGAGTAGACTCGGAAGCAAACTTGTTTTTGGAGAAACTCTGTAAACTCGTTGTGAACTCAGTCAAACATGCAAGTTTGCAACCGAGTTAACGAGTCCAAAGGATATTTTTAAACCCAAAACGATGTCGTTTTTGAACCCAGAATTAAAGAAACTAACCAGTTTCTTTCTTCTCCATTGTTGCTCACGTTAAGATTTGTGTTCATCGTGGTTGCTAGTTTGTGTTCGTGGTGGTCGTTGTTTCATTTGTGTTCATTGTCGTTCTCTTTGTTCATGTTCATCTGGTTCTCTTTGTTCGTGTTCGTCTCATTCTTGTCTATATTCTGAACGTTTGTGCACTGCTACTACGTGGTGGTGCAGTCGTTGTCTGCAAAGATTTTTCTACCATGCCATGTCGTGGTCATCCCGGAGATGTTTGGTTTGCTTTGTTCTACATTGATTTTTTATTTTTTAATTGAAAATACAAACTAAAATAGGTAGGGGATTAAATTAGGGTTTTTTAATTCTATTTTTTTATTACAGGAAATTCTATATTTTAAATTAATGCTTTTTAAACTATGCCTAGGAGTAGATCAAATTCAACTAAGGACAATTGTTTTAACTATGTTTGATTATACTATTGTTTTAACTACTACATATTGCTTTGTTATATTATTAAAATATTGAATTAGTATGTTATTTGTATACATTATTTTATTTTATATGAAGTAAACTCTTACGAGTTTATGAGTTAAGTTTACGGAACTCCCACAAGTTTGCGTAGACTCAAGTTTGATAATGTTGCTTATAGGACTAACAAATAATGCACAAATTCATCATACATTGGCCTAAAATCCAACTTTTATCTAAGAAATGGGGCAGGAATGATTAAGGTCTTGACTGTTTGGTTGAATATGACCTAATATCCCATCATAAACCAACCAACCCAAAAGCTTAAGTTGTTGAAGCTAGGCTTAGGAATGGATTTTATATCTAACTAATTAAAATAGGATACTGTCTTCCACGTTGTTGTATATTAAAAAGTATGATGATAAAATAAAAATTCTCTTATGAACTCCATTTCTACATGTAGATTCACGATCTAACAGGATCCAGAAATGGAAATTGAAAAGAATGTGGGAGATTAGCATTCAAAGATACGAAAAAGTCCAAAAGACACCACATTCATGAAAAGAGTCTCAAATGAAATATGGCTAAAGTCCAGAGAACCTACCATGGATGGTGCTTGGTAAGTAAGCTTTCCATTAACTTATCAGAATAACTACTTCCATTTGAATGTGGTTCTGTGTGTTTCAGAGAATGCCCAACCAAAATTGGGTTGTCTTGATGCTCGTTTTCTTGACCTAGATTGCCTAAAGTCTCAGGGTTGTCGTCATCACCAAACTCAAAGAGATGCAGCATTTCTTCTTTAGATATGGTCCTATGCACCTGCTGCCTATCAACCACCCTAGCAGCAAGCCCCTCCTTTGTTACCTATTGAAATCATTTCTAGAGTTAGAAAAGATTGACAAATGAACAATAGAAGCACATCATGTTGTACTACCTGGCGCTTGTATATCTTCTCTTCCATAGTTCCATGAGCTAGCAATCGATAAGCAAATACAGGCTTTGTCTGTCCGTACCTGCAATCATGAAAATTATTTTGATCTCAACCACATTGTTAACAATTAACATAGGGTCTGTTTGAAGAAAAGTCTTTCACAAGCACTTCTAGGCAAGAAAAATACGTAGAATAAATTAAATCAGTTTTTTCATAAGCTAAAACTAGCTGAGAGACTGGTTAAAATATGATTTTGGAGAAGCTAATACGAAATCACTTCCCTAATTTAGCATCTGTATAAAAAATAATTTTAGTTTACGTAAAACCTAAATTTATTCTTCCTTCTAATTTCTCTCCTAAAAAATACTTATGGAGAAGCTTCTCCAAACATAAACATAAATTAAATAGTTTGTAAATGACCACTAAATCATTTACCACTTTCAATTTAAGGATCTATCTATCCATGAGTAAAACTAGCATAGCTATTCAAAATCAAATAAAGATTTTGATTTGTAAATTTTGTGGTATCCATTGCGTACAATACTGTGTCAACAAAGCACCTACTTTCCTCCACTATATGCAAATGTTTTGGAAGCAATAAGAAATATCGATGACCATCATTAAGAGTGTAACTCTCGACTTTCACCTTACAGCTTAGGATTTTGAGAGAATGGATTCTTGACCTAATTTTGGAGCCTCTTTAAGATCAAATGGTTACCCTTCTGTTATCCGTTCTTCTCAAGAAAACTAAGTTTAAGCAAAAGGTAGGAGAGCACATATGTATTGCGCACACTTCTTCAAGCCCATTGGGTTCTTGCATGGGGCTTACGTCAAAGATAAAATAAAATCAATGTGATTTCATTTTCAGCTTAAGCTTTCAGGAGTCTTTTTGTAACAATTAGCATTATTTGTAAGATAAGTGAGAAGTCTATAGGATATCTCTTTTATTTTTTATGGACTTTCAATTCTATTCAGATAAATGGAGATGAATGCAAAAAAAAATTGGGATAACAGAATCTAATTTAAAAAAAAAATACAAACAAAAAAATAACTAAGCCAATATAAGCAGTCCTTTGATGTATCTGTAAAGAAATGGCTCTAAAAAGACAATGAGCTTTAAACCAAGTTGAAGCCGCACCTTTTATTATCTCAAAGATGCTGCTCACAAAAAGAATTTTCCCTAAGGCCCCATTAATTGTAAACTTATTCCATCCTCCCCATAAAATTTATTCCTACTCTAATTTCTCAATAAATGGTACCAAAGTACATTATTTTATAAGTAATGTTTCCATCAGAAGAAAGCTTACTTTGACTGAGAAAAAGTAAAAGGAGCTTACCTCCATGATCGATAAATGGCCTGGAGATCATATGTTGGATTCCAAGAACCATCAACTATAACAACTCGGTTAGCTGCATGAAGATTTATACCCAAAGAGCCAGCTCTGGTTGAAATCAGAGTGCACTTTACCCTCTTATTCAAAGGCTCATTAAATCTCTCAACAAGCTTCTGCCTCTCAGAACTCACTGTCCTCCCGTCCAACCTATAGGTTAATTCATATCAGAAAATAATGAAAGAAATAACAAAAACTCCTTAAAGAGGAACACACAAAATTTTGAAGTGTTAACATAATGGAAAGTTTCTGGATAGCACATCACATGATCATTCTGAGATGAAACCAGTACAAGAGAGAAGAAACATATGAAACAATAAAAAGCATACAGATTTGAAGGTCCTGAATAACAGACAAAATTCATAAAAGGGAAAGTAATAAATAATCAGAAGAAACAAAATAAAAAAATATGCTTAAGAACTCCAAGAAAAAATGATATATTAAATCCAATGACTAGCTCTTGTCTCCTGTGGGATAAAAATAAGGTTTAAATACATTTCTAGTCTACACTTAGCTTTACCTTGATTTTGGATTAAGTTGTAAACAATTTGATTTAGTCTCTGTTATCAACAATATGCCAATACACTAGCTGATGTCTGGTATACTACAGGGAAAGAAACCTAAACAAAATAAATGTACAGGGATCAAAATCTAAATTGAGTGAAAACTATGGAGACCAAATCCTAATCTTCAGAAATTAGTCATTATAGGGTCTAAAATTTTTTAATGATAGGGAATTGAGGTGAATAAGAACTAAGTATTTAAACCGTAAGATGGTTGGTAAGTCCTGATACTATTTTATTTTGTTTCTTTAAAAACAGTCTGGTAATAAAAATTGTATGTCATTCCAATCCAAATATTACTGAACTAACCAACTTACTACATATATTTAATGAAAATCATATTTGTGGTTTCATCATAATTTCTTCATCACACACGAAAAAAAAAATCAAAAAATTTGCAAGTATAAAGAAGATTGAGCAAGCCGGTAAAAAGATATATATCAAAGCTTGTTGTCAAATCAAACATCAATCTGAAATAATTTAAGAAAAATTAAGCAGCAACTAACACTGAAAAGATAGATCATCCCCACCCAGAAAATGTCTTTATATGAGAGTCTTTCAAGAAAAGAAACATACATTTAGAACCACAAAATGAGGTTAAAAAAATAATAGAAAGCAAATCAGTATGTTAAGGAGTAGCATCAAGTTGAACAGGTTTAAAAAATCAGGACTCACCTATACCAATCTTTCCCCTTCTTCCAGAACTTTCCTCGTTTTCCACGTCGAGGTATCCTTGAGAGATAAAGTTCAATGAGGTCTAGGGTTGGTATGCTCTGACTAAAAACTAATACCTTATCACCCACATCAGAACTCATAGTTAGTATCTCCATCAGCAAAACCATTTTGCCACTGTGATCGATCTCTTTATATATTTTTCCATGAAGAAGGTCATTCCACCAACCCTGGAACGTGAAAACTAAGAAGCATCACCACTGAAAGCATGTGCTAAAAGGATAATTCATACCACAGAATCTAGCATAAACTCATGCAAAAATAATATCATCAGAACAGGACAAACAAAACAACTAACACTGAATCTCATTCATTAATTTACTTTTGTTAAGTTTCATACCTTCAGAAAATAGCCATTACCATCTTTCCTTTGCAGTAAGTCATTTGCAAACCCTATCTTCTCTGTAAAGTAATGGATTGTTAAAAAGTACAATAAGAACTTTAATTTGTGATATGAAGAACAAATGACATAATAAATAAAACTAGAAATAGTCAATTGGTTATATATAGGAAAAAATGTTTTATTTTCCATGTGTTGTACCACTTTAGCACATGATTGGAAGTGCTCTAAGAGTGGACAGCAAATTTTATTGTCCACTTAATGTCACAGGAACTATGTTTCTAGATTTTGAATGTCCCTTATTGGAACTATAAAATGGCAAAGACAGCAATTTTATAATGTTTGAAAAGAAGCAAAGTAGTTGATGTAGACTTAAAATATGAAGATGATATATATATATATATATATATATATATATATATATACACACCATTATCAGACATGTAGAAATAATTCCAAATGATTACCATATATCCCTAGCTCCTCACACACTAAGCACACAAAAGCAACAGTTTAAATTAGTTCATTTTTTTATTTGAAAGATCCTATTAAGGTAAGCCTATTCTTAATAGTTCTTTTCACATTTGTACCTTGACAAAAAAATTTAAAAGTAGTAAAATTTGCTCATTTATATAAAAAAAATTTGACTAATTCCCATCACAAAACTTATGGCACTTGCAAGAAATAAACTATGTTCACACATTACAGAACCAGTTGTTCCTCAATATAAGACCCACTAAGTGTATTATCTCAAGCTTTCATAAAGTACGACAAAACAAATATGCAACATAAAATGTTAAATTAACCTTATTTAAAATATAAGATGTTATCATACAATATGCAGAACAGATTTCTAGAGATCCAAAGCATACAATGACAAACTAACAATAAGATTAAGCAAATAAAAAAAATGAAATTCTAGTGTTCAATCAAATAAAAACTCTATTAATCAATAACAAAAACAAATATTAGAAGCAAAAACTAACAGGTGCTTATAATCCTATATATGAAGGCTTACCTCCTGCAAGAACATTATAATCAGAATTTTCGTCACTAGAACTATCATCCACGAGAAAATTCTCAACAGCATCTTCTTCTTTTGCATATTCCTTGGCTTCTTTTGTCAACTGCAAGATCCCAGGGTGGTTCCATATCTACTACAGGCAAAAAAGCCAATTTCACCATCAAATGATAAAACAAGAAAAAACTGTAATTTAAAAATGTCCAAGAAACAATAATATTTCATTTCAGTCCAAAGCCAGTTGGGAAAGTCATTAAAACAAATTGGCAATTTTGAGAAATATGAAACATCATCCATTCATTAATATCTGATATTAATACAATTTTCACCATGCATTTTAAAATGGTACAACCCAATAATAAACTAAGCAAAAAATTATCATTGGGGAGCAATATTCAGTAGTAAAATGAGTGACTTATCAAATAAAGTATCAAAGCCCCCCAAGAAATTGTTTCGCATGAGACCTCTGCAAAAGAAGCTTGCCTAAAATACTAGTATCCAAATCAACAAAATCATTTCATTAAATTGTTTCAAAATTTAGAATAAGATTTAGTCAACTATTGTCTGCAGAAACTTCAGTCCAAAAGAAGCTTGGTGGTGAGTCTATAATTAATAATAAAGGAATACCCACATTTGATGTCTAATTTTAACATTCCTAAAATCTTATGAAAGTTAAAAGAACATCTTAATTTCAAATCGATTACAAATCTCCACCACTTAGAGTCTGTGTACACAATAACAATTCTTCAAGTAAAAAACATGAAAATTGTGATGCCATTATTATACAATTACATTACATTCAGATCATGTATATCACTTCAAGTATATAAGCAAGCTGACAGATGCAGGCTGTATTTAGGAAAGAAATATAAGTTAAAAGCTATTTACACAGCTTTGCATGGTACCAAATAGAAATTAGCATAATTTTATATTTAAAAGAATATTTAAAAGTTTTTAGCTTTCTTACCTCATTTTCAAATAAATAACTGCAGGGAGAAGAGCACAATTTTGGAAAATAGCAGCTATGAATTTATTTACATCAAAATCAGCTGTCTTGAAATAAATATTACAGGAGTAGTTGAAAACTAGGAGAAATGTGCAAACTACCTCAAGCCGAATTTATGTATTGTATCCTATATTCTCAAGAATTGACATATAGCCTTATCAGATACGGATAGTATCAGATACCCTATCAATTTATCATTGGTATAACATATACCAATATTTCTCAGAAAATTCAATTAACTACTAAACTCCATGAAGGCACACTTACCCGAGCTAATGCCTGGTACCCAGCAAAAAAGCATCTCTTCCTTAACATTTCAGGATGCTCCTGGGTAGTGAACCCATGCACATCAAGGAATCTCTTATACAATTTTCTCTGCAGGGGAGAAAGTTTGACAGTTATCACAAAGACAGTTTTGGGTGGTAGATCCTTCTTCACCACATTCATGTCCATTCTTTGAACAAAGCCTTTTAACTCTTCATAGAGGATATGAGACCTCTGGTTCATAATTTTCACATCTGTCAGAGTTGAATTGGTGTGTTGTCCATTCTCTATAGGATTTTGGAAGCTGCACATAAATTAAAATATTTGGTTAGAAATTCATTTAATAAATTACAGCAAAAACCAGAACAAAGAGAAAAAAAGCCTTGCCGGTTCCGAAATTCATGGCTGCTTCCAAGAAAACCTTCTCTTACAAAATCAACCATCTATTTCATATAAATGCAAAAGAGTCAAAGACTGCACGCAATAACATAATGGTCATATGATTTGCAATTTCTAGACAAACTTACACAGTAATACTCCATGAGATTGTTTTGAAGGGGTGACCCAGTAAGCGCAATTCTTCTCTGGCTTTTTACTTGTTTTAACGCTTGTGTTACATCAGCCTTAGTATTTTTTATCATATGGGCTTCATCACATACAAGAATGTCAGGACCATCCTGCAGTAACATATCAACAATGTAAAAGGAATGTAATTGCAAATGACACAAATTTGAATATTAGGATTATTCAAGATTTAGGAGTACTAATCCATTTAATATTCTACTGCTTCCTTATACAACTATGGTACTGCAATATTCAATGTGCTGTCTTCACCCAGTCTTAATTTTCAGTGTTCTTGTCCTGTCTGCTGTGGCTGCCATATCAACTTGACTTTACCCAGTCTGCAATCCATACCCCACAAATTAAACCAGAAGGTATCTTTCCACCATTTTAGGCCATTTCTTCTCCACAACCTTCACTGCTAGATAATTCATCTGCTGCTACCATCATATTTCACTTTTCCAAAGAGAAAATAGAAAAGGCATTGATATCAGAATCGTAGGCCATCAATTTTGTTTCCAAAAACCTACTCACATGCCAACAGCTACTTCTGCACTGTCTTCAGTCCAAGCTGTTCGAAATTTCAGAAGTGATTGTCGACGTGTGGTGTTTCTGGTTGTCTCTTGCAGATGCTTTATCCTTCCAACACAGTGCTCATTTGTCTCTCTAGCAGCCATCCAATGTTTGGACTAATTTATATAGGTGTGCTCTCTCTCCAGCCATGCTAAATAGTTTAAGACCTCACTTTAATTTTTAGCTAAATTTCACATTACCCTTTGTTTTTTAGGCTTTTCCAATAACCCTCCTCGGTGTTTAGGTATCACTTTAAATGACAGATTTTTTATGTTACACATTACCCTTGGGGATTTAACAATTTCTCAACCTACATCCCTAAATTTTATTTTCACAACCAAACAACCTACAAAAGAGATAAACTTAAGATGGATAGATCAAAAAAATCTAAATTACATTGAGGTTAATAAAATATAGTGAATGTTTTCAACAAGTATTGAGTGTATACTCTTTGAAAAAGTTATTTTTCCATGAGCTATTATTATTCTAGCTTTTGAAAAAGTGATTTTGCTTTTTCTTCAAGAAATTAATTTAATTATCATAAAATTTGTATATATTTTTTAACTTAAAAAAACACTTTTATTCAAAAATAATTAAAAAAAATGGATCCTAGATTAACTAACTATAATTAATAACATGTTGGAATGTTAGTCAGTTATATTAATGTAGTTAATATCTAAACATTAACAATGTCATTAGTCCTTTG
This sequence comes from Phaseolus vulgaris, assembly GCF_000499845.2. NCBI lineage: Eukaryota > Viridiplantae > Streptophyta > Magnoliopsida > Fabales > Fabaceae > Phaseolus > Phaseolus vulgaris. The sequence goes on from NW_027174092.1 coordinate 158,494, forward strand.
TTAGCTATTATTCTTAAGGAACTCAATACGAGTATTAACATCATATCTTTCAAATACTCTTTCCCAAGTAAAATAAAGTTGAATATAATGCCTAATTATGTAAATAGTATGAAGTATAAATAAACTGATTAACAAATAAGGCTTTATCATACTGTCAGGTAATGCTTCTAATAAATCTGTGAACAAAAATATATTTGACTTTTTTGTGTTGAAATATTTTTTATATTAACACGAGGCCTAGTAATGTTCTTCAGCCTTTTCAAGTTGTTTGGAGCTTTCCTTTGGCTGGTTGGATTAAGATTAATACGGAAGGAGCTGCTAGAGGGTTTCCTGGGCTTGCTTTATGTGCTGGGATCTTTAGAGGTAGCATGGTATGTTGGGGGTTTCTCCTCCTTCCTTGTTGTACAGTCCTTTATGGTTGCAGAGTTTGTGGGTGCTATTATTGTTTTAGAGGAGGCACAAAAAGCTGGCTATAGACAACTATGGTTAGAGTGTGATTCTTCCATAGTGTGTTCACCTTTCTCTTCCAACTCTCTTGTGCCTTGGACTTTACGCAATAGATGGAACAAAGGTTTTTCTTTTTGTAGAGGGATTGATTATAAAATTTCCCATATCTTTAGAGAAGGCAATCACTGTGTCGATAAACTGACCTCATTAGGGTTACTTAATAGGTTGGAGTTTGTTTGATATAGTAGTTTACCTCCCAGCATTTCTTTAGACTATTTTCATAACAAGTTTAAACTCCCCATGTTTCGCTTTGTTTAATTTTTGGGAGTTTTTTTTTTTTTTCTGCATGGGTTTTGGCCTAATCCCCCAGGTTTGTTTGTATCTTCCTTTTTTTATCTCTTTTATGTTATCGTTCATATGATGGCATATGATAGTTGGAATCTGGAGTGTCAGTCTAACAGAGATCCTAGATTTCATTGTGATGTCTAACATGAAATTAAAAAAAAAAAATAGACTTACCTGTAAAGCATGGCAAATTTCCCTGGCCATGTTCCGATCTTTCACATGCTTCCCAAAAGACAAATTTCGGAAAGCGGTATAACCAATCAAAAAGATACCACCTTTAGCTCTCCATTTTTTAAGCAATTCCGCCCTTCTATCCCTGGGAAAATAAAAATATACTAATAATTAGATGAATTTTGTGTTGAAAGCACGAAAAAATTGAACAGGGGTATAGCCACGTGGACTTGCAATTAAACTGTTGTTATTACAGATTTTTCAGTGTCTAATAGGCACATTAGCAAAGCCAGTTCATTGGGGGAGAAACATTTTTAATTTTTTTAATACTCGATATTGTACCCCAATTATATGATGATTGATGCCCATATCAATTATATTAATTAAGATTTTTAATTGGATATGTTAATGAATATTATTGTGTTTTCTTAAACATTATGTTATAACATTTGAATTATGACTCAAGACAAATAACATTTATAAGTGAATTTTTTTTTGTCAAAGTAATAAATATGATGTTATTCCTGTTTAATATTACTTATTAAAACTTTAGAGATTTTTAATTACTAGTTTAATGGCTAAACTATTTTGAATCCTCCACCTTCACCAGTTCAATAACTGATCCGATTCCAAATCAAAAAACCATAGAACAGGAAAACAACAGAAAAATAGAAATCATTAGAAAGAAAAATCAAGGGACCTGTATCCTCCTAGACCTTAACCCCCATTTCTTAGCTACCAATTTTCCACCATATTCCATTACAGTATATTCCCTAACTGTTCACTAACAGACAATCCATACCTACGCTGAAACGTATGTAGGCAGTTACTTACCAGCATATTATCCATCCCTTCCACCTGTGTACCATCAACATGCATGTTGCTCACCAGTCTTTTATTTTTCTTTTATAGAATTTTAACAATCGGAGGATACTTATCAATATCTAATTGTGATAAATAATCCCGTGATATGGTAAAAAGATTAATATATTTTTATTAAATCATTAAGATTCAAGAGACAGAACACAACAAAAAAAGGAGAATAATATAAAGAAAATAAAACAACAGAGCAAAATGCAGATATCATAAGATATCCATACAATCTCCCTCGTCTTGCAAATCCAAACTTCTATGGAAAAGGATTAAATGAATATTCATACAGCACTCATACTATAAGACATACGAATTTAACATACCCTCAACAGGTCCTTAAATTTTTCAAGAAATAAACACTAAATTGAAAGATTATTTGATCAAGAATTATTTCCAACAACTGAACAGAATTGAGAGAGCTACAGAAAAGAATTGGGATTGTTTCAATGTTAGACATGCGTCTAATTGTGATAAATAACTTCATGAAATAGTAACAGAATGAATATCTTTTTTGATACCACTCATAGTACCAGACAAACAAATTTAACATACACTCAACGGGTCCTTCAAATTTCCAAGAAATATATGCTAAATTGAAAGATTCTTTGATCAAGAATTACAATAGTTATTAGTCAAATATTTTAACTTCAATGTGATAGTACACTGCTACATGTTTTAGTTCTAGTGAATAGCGTAATGATGTCAACAAAATAATAAGCAAACCTTGGTACATCTTCAAGCATGAAGACTCTGAGTGGCTTTAACTCAGAAGGTCTCCACTTAATGAACTCTTGCCGCCAATTATGTAGCACGTTCACAGGTGTTACTATAAGTGCAGTTCTTAACCCCAGATCAACACATCTCATTGCCGTGTACAAAAAAGCTATAACCTAAAAGTTCCAACATAAACAGTAATCAGGCCAAAACAACCAAACAGAAAAAGAAAGGAGAATGTATCCAAAAATGTTGCAAAAGTTATTCACAACATGAAAATAATACAGAAAACTAGAATAAGCTATCATTTGATTCTTTGAATTGTAAATAGATTCCTCCATAATTTTCTTCATAATACTGGCAGTTTTGAAACTAAAACAAGAAACTCTTAGAATGGTAGGAAAAGAAAATAAAAGAATGAATTTTATTCTCGGCAATCACAGCTAAGACCTGACCAAGGTGACAAAAATGATTAAGAATTACAATAGTCTCCTACTCCGGCTATGAGAGGCCAACTTATACAGAGTTTGGTAGGGAAAGAGAAAAAAAGAGAAACACAGAAAGAAAGAGGGGAGAGAAGAAAACAGAATAGAGGATAGAGAGGGAAGGATAGATCAAAGAACTGTCACTCTCATTCTGTCTAAAATACAAGTTCCCTACCTTATTAATTAGGGAGCTATCCAACAGGCAAAAAAATTCTAATTGTTATCTTATTTCTATTTACATACCACAACCACTCCTCACACTTCTCTATCCCTGGTTTCCATTCCCCTCCTATTTATTTTTGTTAAAGATCTCACATCGACTAGAGATAAGAACATAATATGGTATCAGAGTCCTTTAGAGTTTAACCTAACGAGAGTTTATTGGTCCATCCGGTGACCCGCTATCGGACCGCTATCATACCACCCATAAATATATAGCCTCATGCCTGAATCGACAGTCTCGGCTAAAGGAGATGTGTTGGAGATCCCACATCGACTAGAGATAAGGGCATTTCATAATATATAAGTGGATAAAAACTTCACCTTATAAACCAATTTTATAAGATTGAGTTAGGCTTGAAGTTCACTTTTTAATATGGTATCAAAACAATTTATAGTCTATCCTAACGAGAGTTTGGTGGGTTTAAGCCACTCGAGTCGGCTTTATAAGGTTGAATTAAGCTTAAAGTTCACTTCTTAATATGATATCCGAGTCATTTAAAGTCTATCATAGCGAGAGTTTATTGGGCTTATCAGGTCACCCGCTATCAGACCGCTAATTGACCACCCATAAATATATAATCTCACACACAAGTTGGCATCATCGACGAAAGGAGGGTGTGTTGGGGATCCCAAATCGACTAGAGATAAAGACATTTCATAGTGTTGCATAATCAAGAGAATTGTTATAATTAAGTGCAGATTCCATTCTATATTTATTAGGACAGATTTGTTAGTGATTTGATTTTATTTGATTTGTACAGTTTTAAACACCCATTATTTTTGGCTTTCATTACCTATTATTTCTTTCCTTAATTGGGTTGTAAAAGAGTCTATAAATAGAGACTGTAATCACATTTGTAAAACATCTCAGAAATATATTTCCTTCATTGCTGAAATCATTGTCCTTGGCAGCCTTCCTTGTTATAATCATTTTCCTTGGCAGCCTTCATTGCTGCAATTATTATTATTTTTTTTTTGGACAGCCTTCAATGCTACAACTTTCTATTGATTGTTACTGCCACCACCTTGCACCATTGATTGTTACTGCCACCGCCATTGACCGTCGCCGACCACCACCACCGACCACCACCGCCGTCGCTCGCCGTAAACTGCACCGCTCGCCGGAACTGCCACTGCTCGCCGGAAACTGCCACCGGCCGCCGGAAACCGCCACCTGAAAATTTTTCTGGCGGATTTTATTTTTTGTGAATAGGATCAAATTTTGCCAATCTGAAAAACTCAGTTGGTTTTGAGCTCTCATGGACTCCCTTAGTAAGCCATCTAGCTATTGTTCCTTTACTATGAGTGGTAAGAGTTCTAGTTTTTTATCCTTTAATGCTTCTAGTACTGAAAATATCTGGATTATAGACTCTGGTGGTACTGATCATATGACACCTCATTCTTCTTTTTCATCCTACATTGCTTTATCCGGTAACCCATATATTACTGTTGCTAATGGTTCCACTACCCCCATTAATGGTCGTGGTAACAATCACCTTCAACCTTCATTTCCTTTAAAAAATGTGTTTCATGTTCCCAAACTATCCCATAACCTTTTGTTTATTCAAAAGATTACCCAAGACTTAAATTGTGCAGTGGTATTTTTCCCTTCCCATTGTGTTTTTCAAGATCTTGCCATGGGGAAGACTATTGGAATTGTTAAAGAGCAGGGCGGGTTATATTATTTACAGCATGAAGAAAGTAAAAAGTGTGCTAGACTACAGGCACACACTTCTAATCTTCAGCAAGGTTGTGAATCTTGGTCATCCTCTCAGATATGGCTTCAACACAGACGTCTTGGTCATCCTCCATTTAGTACCCTAAAGTCATTATTTCCTGTTTTATTTACAAAAGTGTCTGCTGAGTCATTTCATTGTGATGTTTGTCAGTTTGCTAAACACCATCGGACAACTTTTCCTCCCAATGGTAATAAAAGTTCTAAACCTTTTGATCTTATTCATTATGGGGACCTTCACCTATTCCTAATATCTCAGGTGCAAAATGGTTTGTTTCATTTATTGATGATTGTACTAAGGTTACTTGGATATTCCTCATGAAAGATAAGTCTGAAGTTTTTCACTTGTTTTACAGAATGATTCAAACACAATTTGAAAGTCCAATTAAGAGATTGCGTTCTGATAATGGAAGAGAATATGTGAACCAAAACCTTTCCAAGTTCCTTCAGGAAAATGGAGTTGTTCATGAATTAACCTGTGTGGACACTCCTCAACAAAGTGGGGTTGCTGAAAGGAAAAATCGTCATCTCCTTGAGGTTACTCGAGCTTTACTTTTCCAAACATCTGTTCCTAGATCTTACTGGGGGGGAAGCAATCCTGACTGCCACTTATTTGATTAATAGATTACCCTCTCGGGTTCTAGAGGGTGTTACTCCTATTCAGGTTATGACCACATTATATCCTTCGGTTCCCATATTGAATAGTCTTTAGAATGGTGTCTTTGGTTGTCCTGCTTTAGTCCATGTTCATAGTCCTTATCGGGGTAAGTTAGATCCTCGCGCCATCAAATGTGTCTTCATCAGTTATGTCCCCAACAAAAAGGGGTACAAATGTGATCATCCTCAAAGTCGTAAAGTTTATATTTCCAAAAATGTCACCTTCCATGAAATAGAGTCTTTCTTTCCCAGTTCTCAACTTCAAGGGGAGAGTATTCAAGAAGCTGAGGACCTTGAGTTACCACCTTTTTCCTTTGTTGCAGGATTTCGTTCTTAGGGAGAATGACAAAGACCTTATGCCAACATCATTACCAGAGAAGAATAATGAGGACAAATACTTTGGGAAACAATATCAACGAAGGCAACAAGAACCCGTCCTGATCGAACAGCAACTTCAATTGTCCGAACCAGAGGTAAGAACTCATACCTATTAGACTTTTGAGGACACCTTAAATGAAACTAACCTAGATGATTTACCTATTGCCTTCAGAAAAGAAAAAAGATCTTGTGTCAAATATCCTATATCTCAATTTGTGTCTACAGAAAAACTTTCTATGCAGCACCAGAGTTTTCTTTCAGCTATTGATTCTATTAGAATCCCTACATCAGTACAAGAAGCCTTAAAGAATGAGAACTGGGTTCGAGGCATGAATGAAGAAATGAAGGCATTAGAAAAGAATGAGACTTGGGAGATTGTAGAGAGACCAAAGGATAAGAAGGCAGTGGGTTGTCGGTGGATATACACAGTGAAGTATCAGTCTAATGGCACATTGGATCGATATAAGGCAAGGTTGGTTGCAAAAGGGTACACTCAAACCTATGGGATCGATTATGAGGAAATTTTTGCTCCAGTAGCAAAAATGAATACAGTCATAATTATTCTCTACTTGGCAGCGCACTTTGGTTGGGAGATGCATCAATTTGATGTTAAGAATGCCTTCTTGCTGATAGGAAGTTAGTTTCTGATAAAAGTGAGCTTAAAAGGAGCAAACAGGGGGAAGCCAATGTCCAAAAAGGAGCGAATGGAAGTTGCTGCATTGAAGTGATTAATTTTGTGACAAGTGCTACAATCGTGCCACTGCAAGCAGGGTAGAAGGAATGTCGATGTGGTGGTGGAGATAACCAATATTTTGGTGTATTTTGACGGTTCTGTAGCTGCAGTTTGCAGTGCTTATAGCATTCCAATACGAGCACGATGCTAGCTGGAATAGGATGTCTAGCTTATGCAGCAAACATTATCTATCTATTGCTTATGGGGTGTTTGTTCATCTCTTTATTCTTGGTGATTCTTAATGTGATTTGGTTTATGTAAAAGGGTTGGGATACCCCTTTTGTATCCCTCTTAACTTAATTTCATTCTTTGCTAATAGAAAATAAAAAAGAATGCCTTCTTGCATGGAAGCTTGGAGGAAGAAGTATACATGGAGATTCCACCTGGTTATGGTAATGTTAATGAAGAAAATAAGGTGTGCAGACTTAAGAAGGCCCGGTATGGTCTTAAATAATCACCTCGTGCTTGATTTGGAAGTTTTACTCAAGCTATGGTATCTTTAGGGTACCGACAAAGCCAAGGTGACCATACTCTGTTTATGAAACATTCTCAGAATGGTAAACTCACTCTACTTTTGGTCTATGTGGATGATATGATTATTGCAGGTGATGATGAGATTGAAAAACAAAATTTGAAGTAGAGACTACCTGCTCAATTTGAGATGAAGGATCTTGGGAAGCTGAAGTACTTCCTTGGGATAGAGGTTGCTTACTCGAGATAGGGCATCTTTATTTCTCAAAGGAAATACATCCTTGATCTTCTCAAAGAGACTGGTAAATTGGGTTGTATATACTGATGCTGACTATGCAGGATCGATTGTTGATAGGAGATCCACCACAGGCTACTGCATGTTCTTGGGTGGAAATCTGGTGACATGGAGGAGCAAGAAGCAAAATGTAGTTGCAAGATCAAGTGCAGAGGCAGAATTTAGGGCCATGGCTCAAGGGGTGTGTGAACTCTTATGGATGAAGATCATACTTGATGACCTAAAAATAAAATATGAAGCTCCTATGGGTTTGGCGTGTGATAATAAGTCCGCTATCAGTATTACATCCCTTCAAAACTCCAATTGGCAGATATGTTTACTAAGGGACTTCCCACAAAACAATTCGAAGATCTTACTTGCAAGTTGGGAATGATAGATATACATTCACCAACTTGAGGGGGAGTGTTGCATAATCAAGAGAATTGTTATAATTAAGTGCAGATTCCATTTTATATTTATTAGGACAGATTTGTTAGTGATTTTATTTTATTTGTACAGCTTTAAACACCCATTATTTATGGCTTTCATTACCTATTATTTCTTTCCTTAATTAGGTTGTAAAACAGTCTATAAATAGAAACTGTAATCACATTTGTAAAATATCTCAGAAATATATTTCATCTATTTCTTTCAACTCATAGTATATAAGTGCTTTAAGCTCTAGCAAACCGCTAAAAGTTAAGTTATGGCAGCTATTACAACTGCATGCAGATGCCATGTAGTTTCTCACTTTTGGGCGTCATTATATAGAATGGAGCCTTGTTCCTGCTCCAGTGGTGTGTTGTTAAAAAATTTTGCTATCAATACTAATTACCCTACTATTGTTATTATAAACACTACAAAATTTACTTAAAGCATGTCTCATTATTGTTCAATTTTTGTCTTAAGAAAAAACATGTGGTTCAACAAGCAAAATAGGCTAGTTCGAAATCCAAAGATGGCTGATGGATAACAACGTCTCTCTTCAAAAGTCATTAATCTTACATCTAGCAGCCATCAGGTATATAACTTTCAGGTTAGCTGTTTGCCAAAATATTCCAAAAGAATAAAGCACAACACTCCAGAACACTCAGCACTGGGATTTGCATAGAGTCTCCCACCTTGACCATTTCCAGTAATGTATAATCTCTTCATGTGTCCTTTATATAATATAATGTCTTTTTTTCCAGTAATTTACACTTGACCACCCACGTAGACCTTCTTTTCATATATAACCAAATGTGAATCCACACATTGGCATAGTCTTTGATCATGCACTGGCCCTTGAACCATTCCTATCAAGATCAACAAGAACAATATTTGTGGGACAGAAAAAGGATTGATGAAGATATCAAAATGTTCATGATGAACCTAATTGGTAAGATATCATTACAATGTCTATATTTTTTATTTACGAAAACCAGTATCAACCACATCAGACATCCAGCTGATGCAAATCAAAGAGGACCACTATAACGAACAAAGTTCTTACTTCAAGTGTGTAAAACAATTGCACTCCTAGGGACTTGAACTCAAAACCCCTAGTTAATCTTGAACAATCACCCACTAGGCTAGTCTGCATGCTCAGTAGTTTTGGGTCGTGACTCTTTGTATTATGTAATATTTAACCCTAGTTATTTCTTTTTCTCTAGAAGGCACTTCAGCAGATGTCTAGATAGTGAACATGCTTTAAATGTCATCTAGGAGTGGTAAAGCAATTCATTTATCCATCATTCCCTCGCTTCATCTAATACAACAAAAAAATTAAAGAGGATTGTAATAAATCCATAAATATAGGAACAGGGACAAAAATAAGAATAATGGTTTATAATTGAAGACCAACTATTCCGTAAAAGGCACAAAGTCACATTTTTAGTAATATTTGTTCAATTTGATTTAAACTTCAATTCGGAAAACAGATTATGATGACCAAATATTACACTAGATGATGAAAAACTTTTAACAGTGAACGAAAGAAGAAATATGTATGTACTAAAAAAATTACAATTTCACGGGAAAAGCCCTGATCTCACATTTATTTTAACCAAAAAAGAATTCACTCCTCAATTATACCTATGTAGTAAAATCTCCATATTGAGTACAATACCTGAAATGTTTTACCAAGGCCCATGGTATGAGCTAGAATACATCCAAGACCTTTATCCCCAGACTTCACTTTTCTGATTGACTGTATGATATTTTCCCACATGAATCTTATTCCAGATATCTGCAAATGTGCAACAAATTATATTATAGAAAAATACCAAATCTAAAAAAGACCAACAAACTCCATGTAATAACTTCAAAAATACTTCAATAAATGGCAATAAAAACACGAATGAAGAAATGGAAGACGTAAGACTGGTGAAAAGTACGACTTATTCATACTCCTTACTACTATGGTGTCCCTACTTTGCTTGTTTAGCAACTAAACCACACTATGTGCATGTTTGGTTTGGTTATTATGAAGAAATAATCTCCATTTTTACAAGATCATGAGATGTTAAAAATGCTTATTTCCTGAAAAACAAGCTTTCCTGCATATTTACTCTAGTAGCAAATGAAGACATACCAACTATCCAAGATGTACAGAGTTCATATTGTCAGATTATAATTGCTAAGTATGGTGCCAATAATAAGTTAAAAATCCAAACAGGTATTCGAAGTTTCCTAAAATCCTCCAGTTAGAACATCCAACAAAAAGGTGCCAGTCTAACATCCAGAAGTATCAACTGACACGTAAAATACACCTAGTCTTTTTTCCTTTGCTTCCATCGCTAAGCAATATGCAAATAACAATTGCAAGCTCAACCAGAAACAAGTGTACTTAATATGATCTAAATTGAATCCTAATAAGGTTCATTATCCAAAACAAAATAAATCAGGATTAATACAGAGAAAAAGAACTAGGTACACTGGAAATTCAGAAAAAAGAATTGAGAATTTGTATCCAGAGAAGCAACTCCATAAAGAATCAAAAACCTGATGCGCCTTCAGTTTAGCTGAGATGCTAGGAGGAATTCTAACAGCTTCTTCACCTTTCTCCCTCACAACATTCACTATGTAACCTGCTAGTGCATCACCAAGAACTTCAACACTTGCACCTTCTGATAAGTTTCCATTACACCCGTCAGAGCTCATCTCAATTGATGAAGCAGAAAACTGCCCTCTCAAAGACTTCAGGCGTTCCTGACGTTCCTACAAAAGTAAAGACGATAATGAACAATTTGGCCTAGCAAAGCCAGTTTTCGAGAAAACAAATTTCACCTTTTCAATTGCAATTTTCCTTTTTGTCTCTTCTCCTAATTCAGCATCATCAAGTATCCTGCGAATCTTCTTTTTGGGTCTTCGTTTGGAACTGTAAAAAAAATATAAGATTATAGAACATCTCGGCAACTAAAAAAAGAAGACTGTTGTAGATAACTAGTGTAAAGTTACAATAGCACAACAAAAATGTATGCATATGATTTAATATCAGATGAGACTTTTAGGAGTCTTACATTTAGTAGAATGAAAAACTGAATGTGGTGCTTAAACCATTGGGTAAGTGTCGATAATGTTATAGTGAATGTAGTGTATAGGCTTTACTAATAGTATAATAGACTTGCAGGTATCTTAGCACTACATCAGTTAGTTATGACAACTGTTTATTTGATAACAGACTTACAATCAGATCTAGCACTCTGTATTACACACTATACATACTCTAGTTGTAATCAGATGAAAAGAATGGAATAAAAATAGTTTAGTTTATTCTCTACTTTCTCTATCTATAAATTTTAGAGAGTGAAAGCCATCCTGAGCATTGGCTCTTAAAGTAGGGGGGCAACATTAGGAATCTCATATTGAATAGAATAAAAAACTTAATGTGGTACTTTAAGTCATGAGATTTCTCCATCTAATGGACAAGTCTTTTGAATTGGCTCTCCTCTTATGCTTAAGTCTCTAAGAGACAGCCACATGGATATTTAGAAGGAATGACAAAGAATATCCAAGATGAAACGACAATGAAGACAATAATATTGAACAGAAACACATATAAGTCATCAAATAATTTTCCAAATTTGAGATATACATTCCAAAAAACAAAATAGTTAAATGTTTTTCAAACCACCTTCATTGTCTTAATCATTGTCAGAATTAATACGAGAATGGTCAAAAGGAAAAAGTATGTCCAGCAGATGCAAGAATCATTAACCCTTGGCGAATACCACTAATTCCTAAGCTTCAACTATAAATTGTCAATGATTAGTAAGAAATAATAATAAAAATATAGCTGTGATGGTAGAGGACATGAAGTCTTATGCAGCAGAAAAAGACAATCAGCAATCTCAGGATAAAAGCATGAGCATGAGATAAATTGATATTCAGGAATATAACCAAGCCATAAGAAGTGTTGTCAATTAATTAAGCTGCAACAATGACTTCACCTCATTGTAACATTAATCTGTGCATCTGAATCATCTGAATTATCTGAATCGTCTGAATCATCTGAATCACTACTAGAACTAGAAACTACTATGGTAGCGGACCCCACAGCTTTCTCTAGTTGTAAGGACAGTCTTTGCAAAAGATTTGGACGGCAACAACAGCAATGCCAGCTCGTGGTCTGAGTTCCAGAAACCAATTCTACACCAAGATTCTTCTTTAAACAATTCGTGCAAAATAAAATATTGCATAATTTACAACTAACTAATTCACTGTTTCCTCCACACCAGGTACAGTAACCCTTCGAACAATCTTGTCCCAGATCCTGTGACAAGTAATCATTAAAATTGAGTGAGTCTCCTGTACAGAAATAGAAATATTAATGTTTAATGAAACACATTACTTTGAAAAACAATATTCTTTCAGGTTGATTAAAAGAATAGCTTTTTCGTCGTCCAAAGCAAACTACACAGAACTATTTACCAATTTACACAATCAAAATAGATACTTTCCACAAATGGGATGAAAAAAATCATATGGCTTTCCCAACTGCAAAAAACTGTCATTGAATCTTATTAACAGTAAAGTCTGTTTTACTAATATATTAAAACAGAAGTATGCAATTATGCACCAAAGATCCCTCAGAATTTTAGTACAATTTCAAAGCTAAACGTTAGTAGATATAGACTAGTACCTTTTGATATGCCTTTTCTTTTAATAAGCGGTTGCAATCTCCACAAGTAATTACTTTCAAGAGAGGGTGTGGATGCACTTCAAGAGCCATTTTATCACAAACTGTGCACAAAAAATTTTCATCCGGACACTCTGAAGGAAGAGAACCAGTATCATTGTTAGATAAATCTTCTTTTACTTCGTGAGTATTGCAATCTAATTTCTCCTTAGTGACCCCCTCTTCATCATCACTATCAATAACAATGAGCCGAGATTTTTTATTATCAGCATCAAGCTCACCACTGCATACACGTTTGATTCCTCTCTGTTCAATAACACCATCTGCTAAGGATTTGGGTGGATCTGACAAGCCACCAGTACTTGTAAGCTTTTCTTTGTCAAGATGATGATTGGCATCAAAACCTTTAATATTATCAGTCTCCATAAGAGCACATGTATCCTTGCCATTGTCAGAGACTATTTTCCCATCATCTTTAGTTCCTTCTTTCGTATCAGGGTTTAAATGATCAGCATAAGGTTTCTGTGTGGGGCTCTCTGTCAACAGGATAGGTGTGCTCATTTCTCGCTGATTTACAATCCGAATTAGTTACAAGTTATAACAATGTTAAAAGAATAGAACCAAATCAATTCAACATCATTAAACCATATGATTTCCTACAATCCCAACACTGAATTAGGAATACAAAGAAGCACATGTTACTTATCCCATACACAAAATCATTAATTTCAGTAAATTATACCAAAAAAGAAACCATTGGCGTCAAAAATCTCAAAAGTAATATTCATAACAAAAATAGATAACAGTAATGTCAGACGGTTTCAAGTAAAAAAAATGAGAACGAAGTTATAAAACTCACCTGTTTACTTATCTTTTTATGCCTCCTATGTTTCAAATGGATTTGTAGTTTCTTATCAACAATTGCATCATCTTCTTCTTTGACCTGTGAAAGAAAGTGCATGAAAAATATAATCAACTTCCTAAACACAAGCAAGAATACATCGTCATGAAAAACAAAATATATACATATGCATAACATTGATTAACATGGAATACCCCTACATGTACTGATGTATAATACACCAGTCTGCTATATGTTAGCATATCAGATAGTGTTTGTGTTCTTATGTTTACAGTATGCATAATCATTCAAAAAGCCCAGACGTCAAAGACCATAACTAATTTGACAATTAAGATATGGCCACAAGAATGAATGCCAATTTGGAAGTCATATAATCATATTGTAGTTATCAATCACGCATAGCAGAACATAGCAACTGACAACAAACACACTAAAAGTGTTCAGAACAGAGAAAAAAACTGCATATAATATAATTTGTAATAAACACATAAATGCTCCAAACAAACTCAATTCAGAACAAAAGCCTTTCAGAGTTCAGAACATATAAAATAATGGAATGTGAGTATCAACACTGAAGAATACTGGAAAAGATGGCTAAGTTGTGGTCACAGTAGAGAAAAGTACGGGTGGAAAAAGGCGTCCATTTAGGGTTTGTCAGCATTATGAAAAGGGGGAGGACAAAACCATGGCTTTGAAATATCTTACTCTAGCATTGCCACTTGAAAACAGACCCACTGTTCAAATACTTTTGCATCACATTGCCACTCTGCACCTCTATATTGTCATAGTGCCTCTATTGCATGAAATCAATAATTCAATAACTGAGTCATAGGCTCATTCCATGAAGATAATTTTGAAAAACAAGGAGGACATGAAACAAGGATAAGAATAGACACTTTATTCATAGACTACATTAAGAAAGCAGAGAAATAAAGATTGTAATAATTAATAGTAATGCTAAAAAATGGAACCATAATTACTTACCTTAAACAGGACAGAATAAACAAAAAAACAAAGATTTATACAGAAATCAACCAATGAACTTTTGCATCACATTGCCACCCTGCACCTCTATATTGTCATAGTGCCTCTAATGCATGAAATCAATAATTCAATAACTGAGTCATAGGCTCATTCCATGAAGATAATTTTGAAAAACAAGGAGGACATGAAACAAGGATAAGAATAGACACTTTATTCATAGACTATATTAAGAAAGCAGAGAAATAAAGATTGTAATAATTAATAGTAATGCTAAAAAATGGAATCATAATTACTTACCTTAAACAGGATAGAATAAACCAAAAAACAAAGATTTATACAGAAATCAACCAATAACGAGTTCATTCCAAATTGGAAATATTAAGAAGAAAAAAGGCTGCTCAGTAAGTACCCAAGTTCAAAAGAACTCAAGACAACTAAAAAACAAAAGCAAAGAGTCTAAATTCATTAATAAACTCTAAAAGTGAATCATTCACAAAACAATTTAAGAAAAGAAAGAGAAAAGAAAATTAAACAAGACAATAGCATCTAAGTCAATTACCAGAGTTGAATTTTTCTACTGTTCAAATACACAAAAATATTCAGATGCATGGTTAGTAAACTACAAGGTTACATTCTTAGATCCATGAAACGAATCAACTTGTTTTCAAATTCGGTTTTGAGTAAGCTCGCATGGACTAAAGCATACTTACTCAAACTCAAGTAAAATCGCAAATTCAGAGGCAGTTCTGTGAGTTCAGTTCAGTTCAGTTCTCGCCATTTGGATCTCCAATCTGGGAGTGTATTGATGGTTCTTTCTAATCTGTTCCATAGATGTCAATGGCAGATTGTGGAGGTGTGGAGCAGAACAGCACTGCTACACTTTAAAAGAACACGTTGAGCCACACCGCAAATCACTCCAAAAGCAACAGTTAGGAAAGCTTCGCTTGTGGCGCTAGCCAACAGAGAACTAGCGGGTCGGGTCCTAACTAGGTTTGGGTGTGTTTTACTCTTTTTTGGTTTATTGGGGCTTAAGTTAAATCTTAATTGAGTCCAAAATTTCTGGTGGGTTTACTGAACCAATAAAACAAGTGAACTTTAACTTGTTAATCAAGAACTGTTAGTTACTATATAATTATTATAAAATGTTATAAATTAGAGAAGATGAATGATAAAAAGTATAATGGTATGAAAAACATAAATAAAAATTGAAAACATAACATGTAATATACATAATATATGATTAAAAAATAAAATTATAAAAAATTAAATAAGACATTGGTTTTGCTCCTTCAATTTCAGAATGTAATGTATTTAGATATTATAATTTGCTAGCTTTATTATGAAATTAAAATATTGACTAATTATGTTATTTATTGGTATTTTAAGATTTTTTATATTAAGAATTAAAACCTTTTCATCCAAATATATGATTACTAATATATTACATACAATAGAAACGAATACAGGACATCCCACTTTGCAACAAATAAAGGAAAATCAAAAAGTCTTGTAAAACAAACATCTTAGTTTCAGAAACAATTATTACTAATAAACAAAAAGTACTGAACAGTCATTTTGGTCCTTAAAAATATTCTGAATTTACAACTACAATTTAATCTCTCATTTTACTTAATTATATTATTTAGTTCTTAAATTATTCAAACTTGGGTCATGTTATTCATCAAAACTTAACTGATACCAAGATACAAAACATGAAACATGTTTGCATATTTTGAAGGCTAAAAATTTCACCAACTGTGTAATTTTGGGAAATAAATGTTTTTAAAAAGCTCTTGTAGGAGACTAACAATAAAAGGATGATAATTTCTTCTAAATAAGTTAATCCCAATACACACTAAATCAAACACTTACAAGGATCAGCATCCAATTTTACTCGATAAATGAATAATGAATTGTTAACCAACCTTTTTAAATTGTCTCCTTTGCTCATCAGAAAGATCTAGTTCTCTTTCATTTGCAATGGCAGCTGCAATAAATGGATCCATAGAATTGCCATCAACATCATCAATCTCCTCCACCTAAAGAAAAAAAAGGTAATTAACATGCTGTATGAAACAGCTGCTATAATGTTTTAAATTATGCAAAGGCCAACAATTTAAGAATTCATGGAAAAGATAAAAAAAATTCCAGACCAAATACAAAAAAACTTAACCAATTTTCTACATATAGAATAAAAAACCATACAGACAGGACTAAAAAAAATTAATGAATAATCAAGCAACTATTAACCAATCACAGGATCCATGCACACACGCACAATGCCATACTATTTAGAAACATACCGTATTTAAACCAGTAGCAGGGAAAGAAAAGGTAGCACATGCTAGATTGTTTAGGACAGTAACTGAGTAAAAGTTAACAAGTGATGTTTACAATGAAACATGAGATCTGAGGAAGTACTAATGCAATCTTTCATTGGATAAAATAGAATCACTAATATTACCCCAGCCATTTCCTGACACTTATTTATCTATGTATTTGTACAGCACTACGTATAGTGCAAATCAATCATCAATAACTCAAGGGGTAAGGGGGGGCATGATAAATTAAAAAATCACTAACATCAGCTAGCTCCAGTAACTATTCCTTCTTCCCCTTCATTTGATTTCTTTGACATTTACATTCAATAAAATAAAACAAAAGCAGTAAGCACAGCCAAAAGTATATTTTCCACCTCATCAACTCCAGGAAATTTGAGTCCCATCAAGGCAGCTTGCTGTGGAGTGCTGGCCAAATAAACTGAAGCCCAGTGCTTACTGCCAAATGAAGCATCAATGCCACTCCCATCAGAAACTAATTTATTGAACATATCCCAATCACCCTCAATTTCATTCTTCACTGGCTCCTGGGTTTCATCACAAAGTTTTTTCTGGAGAAAGCCACTAGCACCCTCTTCCAGTAATTTACCATGTCGCCTGAACCAACACCTAAAACCTGTAAGAGAACATATTTCATTGTTTCCAGATACAATACCAGATAAAAACCATACCTTCTAACAGGTCTGTTTACTTGTAGATGCTTCTCAGCATCAGCAATTGACTCAGCAATTTCTGAAGTTGCCACAGAGCCAACCCAGTGATTTCTCTTTTTCCAAGCTTCAGTGGAGCAAACATTAGGAGCTTCTTTTTCAATCAACTTATAAAGGCTAGGAAGTTCAATGCCAGCCCCATCAAGTTGTTCCTGCATAATGTTGTATCAATCAATAATAGAAGAAAAACACAAGTACATTTCAAAGGAGGCAGAATTTACTCAGTAAATTTCTACAACCAAACAAAAATATTAGCAACTGGGAATGTTAGAATCTACCACATTTACAAAGGAAACAAAAGAAAGAGAAAAGAAAAGCACAAATGCAGACAAATAAAAGGCGGTTAATTACACAAAGCTTTGATAATTAAGGGGTCTGGGAAAGGTCAAATGCAAGCAACCTTAGGGCAACTGCAATGGGAGCAACTTACATGAGTTACATCCCACATTGCAAAATGTAAAATGTGGATCTCACAGTGCCACATCATTCTTAAGCAACTCATACTC
Organism: Phaseolus vulgaris; assembly: GCF_000499845.2. NCBI lineage: Eukaryota > Viridiplantae > Streptophyta > Magnoliopsida > Fabales > Fabaceae > Phaseolus > Phaseolus vulgaris. Next base: position 176,519 of record NW_027174092.1, read on the forward strand.
AATTTTGCTCAAATAGAAGAAATTTGAAGGAACTCCTAGCAACTCATTATGTTATATGTTTTTACTCTCTTTTTGTTCTCTGCCTATCACTGCTCTCTCTCTCTCTCCCCCTTGTCCCAAAATATTATCTTATTATTCATAAGCAACAGTGGCTTAGTGAAGCATGTTTAAATTCTTTTTTAAACAACTTACAATGTCAACTCGTATTCCTTCAATGGAATGTTACTTAAAGCAACTGCTAGCATATTCTGTTAGAGATACTCTTAACAGGGTGATCGAAAAGTAAGTAATAGAGTTTGAGGAAGGAAGCGAAGCAAAATTGAATGGTGATAAGCCGACGGTTCATAGTGGCAAAATGGCAAGAGCACAAGTGAAGAGACTAAAACGGCAATGATAACCTAATTGCTAATTGCTTAAGTTCATGACATGGTGCCAACTAGAATCTATATGAGAAATTGAGAAATAATTTTTATTTTGAATGTGCTTGAGTTTGCTTTCCACACACCATAATGGACTGCTCTTATTTAAGAGCACACTATAAAGAAGTTAATCAATGCAAAAAATTTTGCAACAGAACAATTAAGATCGCCAAGATTGTCCATATCAAGAGTTTGCATAAACTTGTGGAGGTTCCATAAAATCACAAGAGTTTACTTAATTTTTAAAAAAATATTAAAATACCAATAAAAAAAATAATTCAATAGTTTAATTTCATAATGAAGCAAAACAGTAAACTATTATATCTCAATACAGTTAATACATTACACTCAAAATTGAAGGAAGAAAACTATTGTAAATAGCATATTATTAGATAAAAATATTCTCAATATCTTCATAGTAATTAGGAAAATATATCTTCAGAATTTTCGTATTTATTTCAGCATATTTTCCTTTTATAAAGGTTTTGGTTATTAAAAATAGAGATGGTAGGAATGTAACTTGTGGCTGATATCAATAAAATAATTCTTTAGCTTTCAACTTGGTATCAGAGCTTGCGATGTTGGGAGACCTATTTCCCCAACCTCATTAACCACCATCTTTGTCGTTGTTAGCGATCGTTGTTAGGTCAGTGGTGGTCTAAAAAGGTGTTCCCCACCTAGGGTAATTGAGACCTCTTAAGCACCAAGGGGTGACATTTCACTTTGATTTGGTTTTGTTGCCAAACATCTCGTTTTTTTTGTTACGAATCAAAACGATAAGGGTTGAATCTTTATTATCTCTTTGTTTTGTGTTTTCCAATGTCAGTATGACATCTTTTATGTTATGTTTGGATTGAGGAAGGGATTTGTGGGGAGGGGAGGTAGGGGAGGGAATGGATTTGTGAGGATTAGAGAGGATGTGAAAATATGTGAAATTGTTTGGATTGAGGGATGATAGAGTGGATTTGTGAGGAAGGTTTCTTGAAATTTGTGAGTGATGTGATAGTTATGAGAAAAATCAGAAATTATTTTGAATATGTAAAATATAAATTTACAAATTTATCCTTGTTATAAAAAATATTTGAATAATGAATTATGATATATTTTTTTGTAGTTTTGAATTAATTAAATTTCTAATATGTAATATCCATAATTACTTGTATTTTTTAATAAAAAAATATAATAGAAAATATTTGTGTTAAATTGAAATAAATATATTAAAAATTATAAAAATAATATTAATTATTATATATATTTGTTATTTTATATAACTATATATGTGTTGTTGATGAGTTTACTCCTTAAATCCAATAATTCCAACATGATATCAGAACTACAACACCATTTCCTGTCATCAGTATGTCACCCAGTTCAAAAAATATGTAACTCCACTACAACAATGCCTACTCTCCATAGCTATTGTTAAAATGTTCCCCACCAACTAGGCATATGGGCGAAAGTTTGGCTGTTTGAAAGTTTATTAACGATGTAGACCGTTAAGGAGCGGTGTGGTATACTGATATGGTACCGTGAGCATACAGGAGTCACAAATTTGGTTGTTAAAGGGTTGGTGTGCCGGAGTGGGTCTGCAATTGGTTCTCTTTGTGCATCTCCTAGTGGCATTGCAGGTGTGAAGACATTTCGGATCTATACCCAAGGTTTTCGTGTAGCTTCTTTTTTACTTGCCTCTCCCTAGGTTCCCGAGGAAGGTTTGGTGGTAGATAGTTCTAGAGTTCTTTAGTTTTGTTAAAACACCCTTGGATCTGCCCTTGGAGTTGTAAAGCCTTGGTTTACCTGCTATAAGCTCTTTGTATGGGTCTGTTAGTATCTGGCAGGGGTGTAATTGTTTTGGTTCTATATATGGGTTGGGATACCCCTGAAGTATCCCTCTTAATTTTATATATTCATTGCTGATCAAAAAAAAAAAATGTGTTGTTGACATTATAATTTTATTTTATTATTTTCATTATTTATAATTATGTGTTATTAATAGTACAATTAAATATTTTTGAAATTGTTAAATAAATTTACGTAATATTTAATTTTGTATATTGTATATTATAATAAAATGCATGCACAAGGGTATTTGGGTAAAATGCAATAATCATACATGGCTAGGGTAATCAAAACAAAACAAAATTTCATAAGCCGACTAGCAACATTAGAAAATGGCTAGGGTAATATTAGTGATTTGGGCATCTCTTTCAACCTTTTAAGAGCTATGTTGAGTCTTTCAAATGTAATATTTGTCAATTGTCAAAGCATCATCGTGCATCTTATCCCATATTAGGTAAAAGGAGTAATTTCCCGTTTAACTTAATTCATTCGGATGTTTGAGGACCTGTTTTAAAATTTATTTCATGAGCAAAATGGATTGTTAATCATTGATGATTGTACTCATCTCACATGAACATACATTATGAAACGTAAATACGGAGTCTTTCAAATTTTTGTTAAACTTTTTCGTCTGGTCCAAAAATAACTTTGGAAAAAATATCAAAAAGATTTTGGTTTGATAATAGTACTGAATGTGAAGAACTCTCCAAATTTGTGAATCATAATGGTATTGTTCATGAACTAACATGTGTTAACACTCCACAACAAAACAGAGTTAGGGCCTTCCTTTCCCGATATTTGTTCCTAAAACCTATTGGGGAGAAGTTGTGTTAACAGCTACATACCTCATCAACAAGTTACCCACTTATATCTTAAATAACGTTAGTCCTATTTTGTCTTTTTTGTCTTTTGTTCCCTTTACTCCTTTAGAGTCAAGTCTACCTTGTCAAGGTTAGGAGGTTCTGTTTTTGTTCACTCTCATAATTCTAATCACAGTAAATTAGGTCCTAGAGCTCTTAAATGTGTATTTATTGGTTATCCTCATAATAAAAACGGGTACAAAATGTTATCATCCTAAGAGTCATGTCTATATCACCATGGATGCCACCTCTCATGAAACATAATCCTTTTTCGTAAGTCCTATGCTTTAAGGGGAGATAACACTTCCTACCCAAGTGTAAGAAGCCATGAGGAGTAAACATTGGACTCAAGCTATAAGAGAGGAGAAGGATGCATAAGGAAGAAGTGGATGCATGGGAGATTGTTGACAAACCAATAGACAAAAGAGCAATATGATGCAAATGGATATTTACAATGAAACATAAGGCAAATGGGTTAGATTGGTTGCGAAGGGGTATACTCAAACTTATGGAATTGACTATGAGGAGATTTTTTTTCTCCTGTAGCAAAGATTAATATAGCTCGAGTTATTCTTAATCTAATAGCTCATGTTGGATGAAAATTACACCAATTGGATGTGAACAATGTCTTTCTTCATGGAGATTTAGAAGAAGTGTACAAGAAGAATCATTCTAGATTTGAAATTCATGGTAAAAGGAATAAGGTATTCCTCCTAAAGAAGGCCTTATATTCAACAATCCCCAAGAGCATAGTTAGGGAGATTTACAAAAGCAATGGTTTCTTGAGGATATAAGCAAAGTCGAGAAGATCATACTTTATTCATAAAACACTTCGTTACAGGTAAACTTACACTTTTGTTAGTCTATGTGGATGACAATATTATTACAGGAGATGGTGAAACGTAGAAATTGACTTCCAAGGAAAAATTGGCGGCTCAATTTAAAATGAAAGACCTAAGAAAACTTAGTATTTCCTTGGATTAGAGGTTGCTTATTCAAAAATAAAGAGATTTTCATCTCCCAAAGAAAATATGTACTTATTCTCCTTAACAAAACTGGTAAGCTAGGATGTAGAACCTCAACAGTTCCTATTAAAATCATAGAATTGGAAGTGAAGAGAGTTCTATCTTAGAAAAAACCCAATATCAAAGATTGGTAGGAAAATTTATTTATTTAACACACATGAGACAAGACAATGTTTATGTAGTTAGTATTGTGAGTCAGTTTATGCATGATCCAAGATAAAGGCATATGCAAGCAATTGACAAAATACTTCACTATTAGTCAAGCCCAAGAAAGGGGTTATTCTTTAAGAAAGGAGACACTTTGAACCTAAAGATATATATTGATGCAGATTATGTAGGCTCTATTATTGATAAAAAAAAATCTACATTTGGGTAATGTATGTTTCATCGAGAAAGTCTAATGACCTGGAGAAGCAAAATACGAGATAGAGTATCTTGTTTAGTGCAGAAGTTGAATTTCAAGTCTTTACTCAAGGTGTGTGTGAAGGACTCTGGATGATGACCATAAAATTAAATGGCATTCCTATACAATTGTATTGTGATAACAAGCAACCATGAGCATTGACCATAATCTAGTCCAACATGATCCGACCAAACATATTGAAATTTACAAAAAAATCATCAAAGATAATCTTGACGAAGGCCTAGTGGTCACAACTCACTTTCCTACATGATTTCAGACGGCAGACATTCCCATTAAAGGGCTTCCTCAAGGCAGACTGCAAGATCTTGTAGGCAAGTGAAGAATGATTGATATTCATTTACCAACTTAAGGGTGAGCTTTGTAAATTCTAGATTATTAGGATAAAATATATTCTCAATGTCTTCATAGTAATTAGAAGAAAAATATCTTTAGAATCTTCCTATTTATTCCAGCATATTTTTTTAAGGTTTTGGCTATTGCAAATAGAGATGATGAGAACGTAATTTGTGTGATTAATATCAATAAAATAGTTCTTTAGTTTTCAACTAAAACCACTATATTATTTAGTTTATTATATTTTAATTTTTAACTATAGTATCATATATAATATTTTCTTTAGTTTATAATTTTTTTTAATTATTGTATTATATACTATACATGGTATGTTTTAATTATTTTTATATTTCTAATATTATTATATTCTTATTATTTTACAAATTATTATATTATATATAATAGGTAGCAATTATTGGCTTACAAGTAAATAATTCATCCATACTTTTTTTGTTTAACAAACTCACTAAAAAATATATTGGACTCAAATAAGATACCAAGTCATTGTGACCCAACCCTAATTAAGTAAAGGCCCAACAAATATAAAAGGACAAAATGTCACATAGACTCAAATTATGACCCGAACCACCACCACTTTCCTGCTTTCCATTTAGGGATAGCAAAGTGGGGTGGGTTGTGCGAGCCGGCCCACGACCCGCTAAGAAAAACATGGGGTGTGCTGCCTATTTCAACCCGGGCAGTTTCTTCCTACACCCCTACGTTTTTCTTCCTGCACCCCTACAATGTTATGCAAAGACTAAATTGTCCTTATTATTTTTTAAAAACCCTAAAATGCCCCTAATTCCTAAAAACCTTAAAACTCTCACTTTCATTTTCTTCCTCCCAACGCAGCCGCAACTCCCAGTCCAGATTTTCATTCCGTGCGACGCCATTCCAGAACTCCACATCTCTTTATGCTTTAGGGTGATATTGTCAACTTGAAGGTAAGTAAAATTTATGGTTTTTGGATCTCTACTTCTATCTTTTTTTTGGATTTTCGTTTCTACACTTCATCTATAATATATCAGATAATGCACTCCGGTAGTTTTACAGAATAAAGAATCCGTTTATGTTTTTTCACATTCCGAATTATGGAATCCGTAGAAATTTTGAATTACTATTTCCGATAATATTCCAGATTAATGAATCCGTAGTACATTATTCAATTCCGGATTGATGAATCCGTAACACATTACTCAATTCCGAATTCATCAATCCGTAGCACATTACTCAATCCCGATCCTACTTCTCTACCTTGCTCCGCACAACTACAAAGACCCTGCATGCACCAGCACTTGAGATGAATGAAGAAGATGAACAGTAGCAAAGAAAATCCAGAGCCCCTTTTCAAATAATAGATCAAGGTCAGTTTTGGAATTTTAAAAATTGTGGGGGTGCAGGAAGAAGAAGCCTTCAACCTGTCGACCCGCTTAGGCTCATCCTGCATAACTAGCAGCTTGCGCGAGCCAAGTGCAAGGCGGGACGGGCTGGCCCGCATGACCCGCATAACATAAAAATGTAGAAATTTTTTCTACACCCCCGCATCAACCTGCATATTCTATGCGGGACGGGCCTAAGCGAGGCAGGCCAGCCCACATTGTCGTCCCTATTTCCATAGCCGCAACTGAAGCTTAACTTGACAGAACAACATTGTTTCCTCATTTTTATATTAGGTTCACTGTGAAATAATTGTAGAAGCCACAAAACCCCTTTCTGCAATGCAATTCTGCATAGTCTTAACCAAGGTTGTTAAACTCGCGAGTCTACGTAGACTCGTGGGAGCTCCGTAGACTCGACTCGTAAACTCGACTAAGTAGACTCGTAAGAGTCTACTTTCATATTAAAAAAAAAATTACTAGTTTTCTATAATATTTTTACTTTTATTAAAAGATGCAATTCTATTAACCTCACTTGAATTTGATCCACTCCCTCCCACACATTCCTTAAAAAATATCCTGCTCCTCCAAATTCAATTTCTGCAAAGAAAACAAATGTGCAGCAAGCCCAATTAAAAAAAACAGACTTCATTCTGCAGCAGCCCAATAAAAAAAAACAAAACCCTCATCCCTTCCCTACCCTAATTTCACACCACCCATCTCTATCCTTAAATGATAAGCAGCAACCTGCGACGCCTCCATCTGCAACCCGCGACGCAACTGCCTGCAACCCGCGACCACCTACAACTCGCGGCCACCGCACGCTCCGCTCGATCTACCGTCACACTCCACATAAGAACACGAAGAAGACGCAGTCCATACGCAAACACAAACGACATCGTTTTGGGGTTTAAAAAAACCCAGTTGGACTCGCCAACTCAGCCCAGAGTCGCGAGTCCACTGCGATTTCGCCGAGTCTGCACCGAGTCCACTGAGTTTACCCAAAAAAACGAGTTTACTACCGAGTTAACTCGGTAAGGCAAAGTGGGCACGTAAACTCGGACGAGTCAACAAGTTGACTCGCGAGTTTGATAACCATGGTCTTAACTGTTAATGGCATGCAATGCAACTCGTTTTTCAATAGTGAGTGTGTTTTCTACTCCTCATGGCTACGATTGTATTCCACATTTACACATCAAGTTTTTGGAGATGACTAAAAACCACAAAATCAACGTCCAAACAATGATTCAACCAAACTCATAATTGTCACTGAACTTGTGAGTTTATACGAGCTTACTCAAAAACAAGTTTGCAGACAAGTTATCCAGTTTCCTGGAAAAACACTAACTCGTTAGTTTATAAATTCACTTTTGATTTTCATAATCATGATAGCACTACTCCTTCAGATGCATTAAATGTAGCTACCTATATTGCACGTATCTAGGCTACTTAAATAAACATTAAAGAATCTTTTATCTCCAAAATATTCCTATTTCTAACAATCTACTTGTATGAACGTTTTAGAAATAAATGAAGCTTTTTGGGTACTTAGAAAGTGCCACCAAGCTTAATATGTAGTTGGCATATATATGGATAGACCTAAATCAGGCTTCTAATAGTTAAGGTATAATTTTATAACTTATTATGAATTTAATGCTAGTTAAAAGTTACATATATTGGGGATGTACTTAAAACCCGATTGTATTGATGATTTTGTGCTTTTATATGATGAGAGGAACGTTGACTTTGGAGTTGACCATTATTTTGAAAAGGACTTTTCAACTTATCTTCTCCATAGGTCAGAGAATACTTTTTTCCTAGGAATTGTACAATCTTCTACTGAAGATTATAAAGAATTAAGCGCAAATTTTTATGTACATTCCCCTCCTTTGAAATGAGTTGTGAATATTCCCACAGGCTTGACGTTTTAAGATTTTGATTCACAGGAAGCACCCGACATTGGGTTCAGAAGTTTTGCTCATGCATAGTCAGACATAGAATTCAATATGTGGTTTGCTTCTATTTCTTCTTTTCACTGTTAAGTATCATAGCAAAAATAAATAAATAGCAAGACCTAAATCAACATCATAGACAGCAGATTAGCAGAATAATAAAGCTGAGACATTTTTTTAAAGTATTGATATTATCAAAAATTGATAACAGCACAAATAGAAAAGCAAATATTACAAACCAAAATATGTACTGAAAATCAAAGATAAAATCAAACCAGTAAGTGGGCACTTTCAGTTTCAAGGTCATCCAAAACAGCTTCCCATTCTTCTTTAAAAGCAGCCATCTCATCAGCAACAGCAGTTTCCAACTACAGACAAGACACACAAATCATAAATACAAAATACAGATAGATAAAAACAATCAGAACAAAGAGAAAAACCAACATCCTCTGCCTGAAGATTTTGCTTCAGTTCTTGTCTAACTTCAATCTCCACTTTAGAAAGAGACTCCTCTTCAAGAGCTTCTTGAGCCTCTGCAGCCTAAAAAAATGTTACAACCTCCATTGTTGCCAAGAAATTGTGTATTCATTCATGTATGATACAGAGTCATCTAATGATACAAATTGATAGGTACTGAAATGTAACAAATCATAGGAATAGTAAATATGTATGATTCTAAAGATGCATGAATGATAACTATGACGCGCCAGTATCAAAATTAGCTTGAGAGAGGTATCAAGGTAGAATATCTAGATTTGCAAGAACTTTATGAAGCTTGTGACCCAAGCGGCCCAATTTGTTGTTTCCAAACAAAATTATTAATTTTTCCAATGATTGGGCAGGAGAATTGCACCAAACTGTTGCTGGAATCATGGGAGTTACTAGAGAATATGAATTTGCAGCATAGGTCAACAGATCTGGTGCATGCGACATAATTTGTCAAAGGAGGCTCTGAAACCATAGGATTTGCTCAGTGGTGTAAGAGAGAAATTTGACACCTCAAGTGGTGGCAAAGGTGAATAGGTGGTGTCAGATCAGAAACAATTTATTAAGCTTCCAAAACACCATAAATAGTGAGACAAAGAGATCAGAGAAAATGAAGTTGATTTTGTATACACTGACTTAGTGTGTTTGATTTCACCTTGCGTTCTCCAAAATAATAAAATATCACTTAAAATGATTTTAGGTAAATTTCACATGTTTAATTTCATGTTGAGAAATTGATTATGGATCCAAACTGATTCTATGTTGAAGCAACTTTAGGGTTTGTGTTGGATAAAAAAATATATAATTTCTACTACTAACTTGCTTTTATAATAAAAACATACAAACATAAATCACATCACTTCAAATTCAATTTTAATGAAAACCAAACTCATTCAAAACAAATTTTGCAAACGCTCATCCAAACAAACTGAAGAGTTTAAACTCTCATTTACTTTGAGCTTGTTCAGCAAGCCCCTGACTGACAGTTGCAGCCACTGTTAACTGACATCCTAAGAGAATACTAACTAATTAGGAATATACTATATTACAATGGAAAATATGAGAACTACATATACTGTATCACAGCCAGAATTGAATCTGCTGCAATAAATAGAATGGCCAGAAAATTCTCAAGAGAGAGAACTTGGATGTTTTTGCTTAGAACAGTGAAGTGTTAGAGAAACTGAACAAAAGTAATGTGACAAAAAACAAACGTACGTTAGGTTCACAGGAAATTATGTCTGCGTGCATGGGTTTGCTGGAAATCACACTGGAAACAAGAAACACTGTTTCTGATCTAAATAAAAAAAACATAAAAATAAACCCAAAAAATAGGTGTTGACTGTACAAAATGAGAATAAAGGGGGAATATTTCAATGTGACATATTTGCAAGTATGGCCGCATTTTTCCATGATATAGACTGTGTTATGGGGGTGAAACAAAAATGCAACACTATTAGTACGGAGGAAGCTGTCAGAGGCCACAACAGCACTATTGTGTGCTATAGATAAGCCTGGCAAAGTACATACATGTGTGGTACTAGTTTCTATATTTAGAATCAGTTGGATAGTAATCTCAGCTGAGAAAAAAATCAAACTCTAGACTAACAATCAATGATTGACTACTCTCATGATACAATATTTAGTGAATATAAATAGATATATTCAACTTAAGATATTAAACATATTTAAAAAAATTAACAGCTTAAATAGATAATTTCCCAGAGAAGTTAGAAACTGCTAATTTGATTAACTATTCGTATATTTGATGAGTATAAATACTAGTTCTTTTTTGTAAGTTCCATAAGCAATGAAATAAACTAAAAAAATAAAATAAGTACCCAGTTATTACAAAGTAGTAAGGATATTAAAATTAAATTGTAATTAAAAAAACATAACGTAAAGATACATTTAGAACGTGGAATAATACCAGATAAGAGATTATGAGAGGCTTAAATAGTATGTGTTAGTGTGTGTGTGGTGATGTGGGGTACCTATCTAATACATTGCATGCGTGTGTCTGTATAATTATAGTACCTTACTCTCAACTTCTAACAACTCAGAAATAAGATCTTGGATTTCCTCTTCTGTTAACGGCTCCTACATGATACACATAAAAATGGAAATAAAATAAAGCACACTAAAATTTATATCAGAAAAGGCAAATTTAGATGGACAGCTAGGTTTTTAAGAGCATAAAAAAAATCATCAATAAACAAAGACAGAGTGAAAGAAAATATCTTTATCACTGACCTCAAGATTCACTCCATCATCTATTTCAGGAACTACAGATTCCTCGTCATCTGAATCATCATTGAAAGAACCACTAGAAGCACTCTCAATATCCAACATTTCATCCTCGGTTTTTCCCTCCATCTCTAGCAACGGTTACATCATGAGGACAAACAAACATACAAGACAGCATATTAAATAAGATGAACTATACATGAAACTTGTAACTGTACAACTTTCTCAGATAATGACAAAGAGGCCAACAACAATGTGGAGGAAAAGCACAACGGTGGCAAATAACAGAACAACATGCAGAATTCAATTCAAAAATATGTAAAAAAATAATTCCATGTCCAAAGATAATATTTTCTCTACCTATGATAGTTAAGCCAGATAAATTAACCCAGTTGCTTTTGAGTCCATTATTTCAAATACCTTAATCTTTTAAAAGGTGCAGGCAAAAGTCACTGATAACCATCAAGTCCATGAGCAACAACTGTACCATATACCTTATTGACACATAAAAAGCCTAATTTTGTTTACCGTCTGAAAACAGGAAAACAATGTTCCCACAAAACTATGCCAATGCTGAACTAACCACCTACAGGAGCTTTAAAATAGAATCTAAACTACCTCTGCCTAAGTGATCTATCCCCCAAAGCCTACAGCCCCATAAAAAAAATTATTTTCCAAATTACTAGAAGACGTTTTATGAAAAATAAAAGAACCAATATTGCTCGATTAACTGTGTGTTTAGCAACTACATCCAAATCATCTTATTCCTCTAACTTCCTACCATTCCTCATGAATATGGAAAACCATCAAACTTCATTCAAATTCTGAGATAGGAAACATAAATGTGAACTCACTATCACGAAAAAGACAGACTTCTACGTTCTAATAAATATCACCACCCTGATTCCAAAAACTAACGTCAATGTTTTACACTACCGCACAATTGACTTGCCTGTTCATGAAATCTGCCTCGATAAAAGAAATAGAACCCTGTCAAAATGAGTTAAAGTACACTCGAGTGTCAAATAAGCAGTGAAGAAATCGCCGCCAAGCCCTAGGGTAATCGTATCAAATTTTCCGTTGCACATGAAAAAGTTACGTTACACATGAAAAAGTTTTGTCCATCTACAATTTCACTCTAATGTTAAACAACAACAGGTCTGCGGTTGGGACTAAATCCTAAACCTAATTAAGTAACAGCAAATAGCTAACGAAGCAATCATCAACAGAACTGGCATTTGTGCAATGCAATTTATTTATTTATTGATTAAAAGCAAATATTCTGAATCATGCTAAAAACGAAGCGTAGTACCTTAATCGCGGAAACAGAGGAAAGCAGGGATGTAGTTGCGGCAAATGGCTTCTAGATCTCTACGTTTGCATTGAATATGAGAGAGAGAGAGAGAGAGAGAGAGGGAATTAGGTAGAAACCTCCTTCGAAAATCGAGATGATTCGATCCTCCTTCAGAATAAAGGCATGGAAAGGAAAAGGTTCATATACGAGTCGGGTACAGTGTGTGTTCTTACGAGTCACAATGTTTCGATGTTTGGGGCGAAATTTGAAGAGACATCGTGAGGCGCCGTGAATTGAAAGGAGGGAGAAGGAGAAAAAAGATACAAAAATAAAAAATGGTTCCCTTTTAATAAAAGCTTCGTGTTTTCTTTTCTTCAAACGAAACCAGCAGCGACTCGATCCATTCACCGAAGTAGATATTATTTTCCCCTTATTTTGTTTTTTATACTTAAATCTGATTATTGCTGATAAAAATAATAGTGTTTGTTATTTCTTAACCATTTTTCTTTGGAAGGAATCGTATTTGTATAAATGTACTGATAAAATAAACTACTTTATGAAAATAAAACTATACATATATACATATCAATAAATTTATTATTAAAGAATTACACGATAGTAAAGAATTGTTTTATATCATACTTTTATAATAAAAAGAGTAAATAAAATAATATATGTGATATAAGGTGGAAAACAATAATACTAACGAATTATAAAAATGAAATAATTATTGAGATGTAGCCAAGAAAATTAAGAAATATTATATATATATATATGTTGTACTAGACCATAGCGTTGGGCTCGATGCTCAGGTGATCGGACATCGACGTCTGTGTGGACCAGGTTAGCTCGATGGTATGGTCAAGTTAATGGGCCACGTAAGTGGGCCCCAAGAATGTGTGTGTTGAAACCCGTATATATCTAAGGCCTAATCAGCGAAAAAGTGCATGTAGTGTGTATAGAAGATTTGGGTCTAGTATAAGTAAATACCCCCTAAAGATGCCAAGGCCCAAGAGCGTTAGGGTTTTCAGGGGTAAGTCGCATGCATGATACGTAAAGGTTAGAGCGCCTATAGTGACAAATGGGCCCCATGATGCTGGTACATGAGTTGGTACCCTGGCAGCCATGTTGTTAAGATTGTGCACTCCAATGAGGAAGATTTTGTGTTGTTGTTACACTAAGATTGTGTGACATCGTAATAGAATGTCTTCCCATCAAACCTACTTTCACTCGAGATAAGGTTCTCATGAGGGAAGGGTCGTTACAATGAGGTGGCCTAAAAATAGTCTATAAAAGGGATTCGTGATCCCTAGTAAAGGTACACCATTTCTAAGACTGAAACTATTTACTTACTCATTGTTTCTTAGCCAGTACTGACTTGATCGCCAGAGTGCAATCAACAGGGAGAGCCCCTGAAGGACTTCCTAAATTGGTTTGGGGCACTGATGGTAAAGTTGCACACCAAGAAAGAAGTTATGATGGTGCACGCCTTCAGAAGGGAAATTCTGTCAAGGCCCTTCAGCGATTCTTTAATAAGGTGTCGGCCAAAGACATTTAGTGAGATTCGGCGTCGAGCTGTCATCCACATCGGTGCAGAGGAGGAGGTAACGGAAAAACGTGGAAGCGACCGACAAGACCTCGAGAGAAAAACCGAGCTCAACCCATGAGGGTACATAAAGCTGCAACGGAGAAGATATCACCGGCCAAACATGCGCCTTACGAGCCGAAAAAGCATCATACTAGGGCACGAGCGAAGGAAGACATGCCCTATCGACACAAATTAAGAGTAAACATCAAGGAGCTAATCGTTATCCCAGACGTGGGAGACAAGCTGAAGCCACCCCTAAAGAGTGACAAGAGGTTGGGGCCAAGCAGGGGCACCTGGTGCGAGTTTCACAAGGCCTTTAGGCACAGCTTGCACAACTATTTGGCACTTGGACACCAATTCGCTGATTTGGTGAAGGATGGCTTCCTGAAGGAATACCTAGAGGAAGGTCACGAAGCCTCAACGATAGTAACCCCAGTAGAGGATTAGGGACACGAAGTACCAGTCCATGGCGAGGTCAACACGATCTTTGGGGTTTCTCAGGAGGAGGATGCACCGCCTCCCAGCGAAAGAAGTATGCTAGTAAGGTGATGATATGATAGAGATCAAATAAGAGAGGATTTTACTAATGGAGGAAGAGGTCATTCACCCAAACATTTGAAGTTCTTCCTTCTAGTCTTCTCAAAAATTAAAGAAGAATTTAAATAAAGAGAGGACCAAGCCTAAAGCCAAAAAAAGACTACAAGTTTTCAAGAATGGGCTTCAATTAATATCTCTCTTTATAGTTTCTTTTGTATAAAATTGTAAATAATATAGAATAGTGTTTAGGTAGGTGCTAAGAGGGAAACCTAAAGATACCTCTTGTGTAAAGCATCTTTAGATATTAGCTTTAGAAAAATCTAGAAAGGTATCCCTTCCTTCTCCACTTTAGGCGCTAGAAGTGGAAGAGTTGTAAGGTAACCTTGGTTAGCTTCCTTTGTAAGCTTCTTGTACACACTCATGACCGGTCCTTCTCCTATAAAAGGAGGGTTTGAGTCTTTCTAATACAGATTTGATATTTTGAGTAAAGAAATTCTCCTAAATTGGTGAGTGATTGAGAGACTTGTGTCTTCTCCTCTTCTGGTCTCATCTAGAGTGCATCTCGGAACCTCAAGTGGCGGCATCTACACTCATCTTGGAGCCTTACATCCTTCAAGTGGCGTGTTCATCTCCAAGTTCCCTATTTCATTTCATCTTCTTCATCCATTTTCCCTTCATTCCAAATTACCCATTTTTGTTCTACTTGTTTGTTTTCACTTTCAATCGATGCAATCTCTTCCTTATGATGTACTCTGTCATTTGCTGCACTTATATTCAATTTTAATCGGTGCAAATTGGTTGTTCTTGCTGTTTTTGTCACGTCCTCCATGGGTATAATTGCTATATGTTGTGTTCTTGAGTTTCTATCCATGGGTTTGTTGTTCAAAATGGGTTTCTATATGAGTTTGGCTTGGTTACTTGTGTTTTGGTGAGTTCTTGAATGTTAAGAACATTGATCCAATTCTTAAAAAGTGCCTAATCATATTCCAACTCAAGTTGAATCCATAACATGTCCTTGAAATATCTCTATCATGTTATTGGAATCACATCATGTGGTATCATGAGTCTTAGGTTTGTTCTTGTGTGTGTTTGAGTTGTTTTGGCATTTTTAATTCAAGAACTTTACATTCTTGTTGTTACCTTTCTGTTTTAGGTTTATTTTTGGGTATTTCTTGTTTTTATTACATTGTGTTTGTGTCATTTTGATTTTTGAATCCTTATAAGTTTTGTCAAAGTCATGTTTATCCAAAAATGTTATCAATTCTCTGTAGTCCTTTTGTTGATAATTTTTGTTTCTTGATTTTGTGTTAAGTACAGTTTTATGTGTTTGTTTCTTGATCCTTTGGTGCCTTTTCTTTTTAGTATTGAGTTCATACTTGTGTAATAGACCTATACAAGTTCTTAAACATCATTTCTATTATGTCTTTGCTAGTTCTTAATTCCGTTTTTCATTCCTGCTAGGTTTCTTCTGTTTTCTTGAAAGCATGCTGACTGTTTCGATTTATTGCAATTTATTTGCTTACTGGAAATTTCTGAAATTCTGGATTTGAGTTCTTCAAAGTGTTATAAAATAATAGAAAAAAGAATTACTTCAAAATTCCAAGTACACAAAAAATGATAAATAAAATACGATCAGTGTGTAATTCTGCCGAAAAAAATACGGCAACCTGGCAGTGATTTTGCAAAATTTATCGCAATTAATTGGCTTACTTTTTTTTTGTGCAATTCCAGTGCCATTGTTGAGATAAGATCTTGAACTTTCCGTGGTTACAATTTCATAATCCAGTTCGCTTTATACAATTCCAGATAAATCTGTGAAGTCACGCACAGTTTGCACAAAAATATTTTTCCAGTAGTTCTATTTTTGTTTTCTTCATCTATTCTAGTGCTTTTCTCTAGGTTTCTTTTGTGTGCCTCCCTTTTCATTGAGTACCTTATTTTCTTGCTTGTCTTTTCTTCACTATTCTTTGTGTTTGTCATTATTCTTGTACTCCTTTTGTGTAGCCTTTCTTGTTTACACCTTTTCTTGTTTGTCTTTGTTTGTTCTTTGGTTTTGTGGTGCTTGGCTTTGAGATTGAGTGTTTTTGCTTTGACATCTTTCATTTGAGGTTACTAAGGCCTCAAGAGCAGATTGGTTAAGGGAAGTATTCTTTCTTGGAGTGATTTGAGTGACTTTTACCTTCAACACTTTGTTCTAATTGTTTTTGCTAACATTGTTTTCTTAACATTGGTTGCTCTTGTGTTTGTTGTTTTCCTTTTCTAATGGATACATATTCAAGTGTTGAATCTTCAAAACCACACTCTACTCATAAGGCTTATGTTCTTAACGAGTTAAAAGAAGCAAAGAAGGCTCTTGCTCAAAAAGATGAGGCCTTGCAAAGATTGGAAGAACGAATGGCAAAGGTTGAATTGAAGCGAGAAAGAGTGTCCCATTCTTTTCATGGTAGACATACTTCTCCTCGGCATTCTTCCAAGGATTCTTCAACTGCTCACGGCCATGGAGAGGATACTAGAAGAAGGAGGCATCGTCATCATTCCAATGGGGGAAGCCACCACCGTGACCAAAGACATCACCAAGAGACCAAGCCTCAAGTTCCTTTTGTAACAGTCCCTAGCTTTAATGGTGATAGTGATCCTAATGTGTATTTAGATTGGGAGGCTAAATGTGAACAACTTTTTAAAGCCTATGAGGTTGAGGAGGAACAAAAGGTGAAAATAGCCACCTTAGAATTTGTAGATTATGCCATGAAATGGTGGCATAGCCTTGTAACGGACGTTTGCTATAACAAGAGACCTCCCGTGGTCTCTTGGAACGATTTGATAGTGTATGCGCCTTAGATTTGTGCCACCACACTTTAGGAAAGACCTAATGTTGAAGCTCCAACAGTTTCAACAAGGCACGCTAAGTGTGGATGCTTATTTTAAGGAGTTAGAAACGCTTTTACTTAAAGTACACATGAAAGAAAGTGAGGAAGCTATGATAGCTAGGTTTGTGAGTGGTCTAAGAAGGGATATTCAAGATATTGTTGATCTTCAAGAGTATTCATCTTTAGGATCTTTGGTTCACCTTGCAATGAAGGTTGAATCCCAACTTGCAAAGAAAAATGCTTTTAAAACTTCTCCCAATGATGGCTACTACAACAATTCTTGGAAAAATAAAAAAAACTTTTTCAAACCTTCCTTCTAAAGATTCTTCTTTCAAACCTAAAGAGTCTAAGCCTTCTACTTCTACTCATATATCACCAATCAAATCGTCTAGTACGAAATGTTTTAAATGTTTGGGATATGGTCACATAGCTTCTAATTGCCCTTCTAAAAGGAATATGTTTGTGCATAATGGGGTAGTAGTTAGTGAGCATGATTCCAATTCATCTAGGCATTCTTCACCTTCTAAGCCATCAAGTGAGATTGAAAGCGAAAGTCCTTGTGAAGGTGACTTATTGATGATAAGGCGAATGTTGGGCACAATTCCAAAATCTTTGGATGATACCCAAAGAGAAAATATTTTTCACACCCGTTGTGTTATCAACAACAAGTTATGTTCCTTGATTATTGATGGGGGTAGTTGCACTAATGTGGCTAGTACAAGAGTTGTGGAGAAGTTAGCCTTACCCACTATCTCTCGTACCAAGCCTTATAAATTGCAATGGTTAAGTACCGAAGGTGAAATCATGGTTAACAAACAAGTCCTCATTAACTTTGCAATATGCAAGTATAAATATGAGGTTTTATGTGATGTTGTGCCCATGGAAGTAACTCATCTTCTTTTAGGAAGGCCTTGACAATATGATAGACATGTTTTACATGATGGCCTATCCAATACAATGTCTTTTTCCTTACAAGGGCGCAAGGTTATCTTAAAACCCCTCTCTCCCAAGGAGGTTCATGAGGACCAAATAAAAATGAAAACTAAAAGAGAAAATGAGAAAGCAAAAGAAGTAAGTACTAAACCGAGTCACACCACTTTATCCACTAAATCAATCATGTTGACTCGTGCTATGCCTCAAGTTGAACCTCAAAGGTATTCTTCTTCTTTATCTTTTTCATTACCCAAGGTTCCTATTTCAACACCATCTTGGTTAAAAAATGTTAGGGATGATTTTTTCATACCTCTTAATGGTTTTCACCATTTAAGTGGCCTTTTTCCAAAAAATATCATCATTCCCAAACAATTTTTTCCAACTTGGTCTGTTTATAGGACCTCCTTTTCTGAACTCCCACTGCTTACAAATTCGAAGTCATGTTTTCCTTTTTCTAATTCAACTGTTAATTGTAAAAGTAAACTGACTTTGTTATATGCAGGGATTCAGAATTCGTGGTCGAATTCTCTCCAACTTGAGGAGTATGATAGAGATCAAATAAGAAAAGATTTTACTAATGGAGGAAGAGGTCATTCACCCAAACATTTGAAGTTCTTCCTTCTAGTATTCTCAGAAATTAAAGAAGAATTTAAATAAAGAGAGGACCAAGCCTAAAGCCAAAAGAAGACTACAAGCTTTCAAGAATGGGCTTCAATTAATATCTCTCTTTATAGTTTCTTTTGTATAAAATTGTAAATAATATAGAATAGTGTTTAGGTAGGTGCTAAGAGGGAAACCTAAAGATACCTCTTGTGTAAAGCATCTTTAGATATTAGCTTTAGAAAAATCTAGAAAGGTATCCCTTCCTTCTCCACTTTAGGCGCTAGAAGTGGAAGAGTTGCAAGGTAACCTTGGTTAGCTTCCTTTGTAAGCTTCTTGTACACTCATGACTGGTCCTTCTCCTATAAAAGGAGGGCTTGAGTCTTTTTAATACAGATTTGATATTTTGAGTAAAGAAATTCTCCCAAATTGGTGAGTGATTGAGAGACTTGTGTTTTCTCCTCTTCTAGTCTCATCTTGAGTGCATCTTGGAACCTCAATTGGCGACATCTACACTCATCTTGGAGCCTTACATCCTTCAAGTGGCGTGTTCATCTCCAAGAACTCTAACCACATAAGTTCCCTATTCCATGTCATCTTCTTCATCCATTTTCCCTTCATTCCAAATTACCCATTTTTGTTCTACTTGTTTGTTTTCACTTTCAATCAGTGCAATCTCTTCCTTATGATCTCCTCTTTCATTTGCTGCACTTATATTCAATTTTAATCGGTGCAAATTGGTTGTTCTTGCTGTTTTTGTCACGTCCTCCATGGGTATAATTGCTATATGTTGTGTTCTTGAGTTTCTATCCATGGGTTTGTTGTTCAAAATGGGTTTCTATATGAGTTTGGCTTGGTTACTTGTGTTTTGGTGAGTTCTTGAATGTTAAGAACATTGATCCAATTCTTAAAAAGTGCCTAATCATATTCCAACTCAAGTTGAATCCATAGCATGTCCTTGAAATATCTCTATCATGTTATTGGAATCACATCATGATAGTAGAAGCACGGGAGCCTGACCAGTCACCTGAGCTCGACCTCTACTTCACGAAGGTTGATTTACAGGATGTGGTCCCACATGATAATGACCCAGTGGTAATCTCAGTGGTGACATTTGGGAGAAGGGTACATCGAGTCCTCATCGACCAAGGGAGCTCGGCAGATGTAATGTTTTGGTTGACCTTCAACAAGTTGCAGTTGTTGCCCAACCAGCTGAGACCTTACGACGGTTGTTTGTACGGTTTCGCTAGAGACCAGGTAGAAGTAAGGGGGCATGTGGAGCTAAGGACGACTTTCACATACGACACCACATCCCGCACCGTCAGTATCAGGTACCTCGTCATCAACGCTCCTTCAGCTTACAACATCCTTTTGGGCAGACCTGCTCTGAATAGGATAGGAGCAGTGGCCTCGACGAGGCATATGAAGATGAAGTTACCTTCCCTCGAGGGAGCGATAACTACCATTAAGTCCGACCAGAAGGCGGCAAAGAAGTGCTATCAGAATAGCTTGAAGACGAAGAGAGGGGTATGCTTGATCACCAGCCAACCTTAAGACGGAGAAGGGATCGTCCGTGAAGATATGGCCCGGGAGAGGCGACCTGATCCTGCAGGTGAGGTGCTGGAGAGGGAGATTGGGGGAAAGAAGTTTAAGCTTGGCAAATCTTTAGGCCAGGAAATACAGGACCAGATCGCCAAGGTAATAACACAACATTTGGAAGCCTTTGCGTGGTCTGCCTCGGACATGCCCGACATCAGCCCTTATTTCCTGTGCCATCGCCTCACGATGGATCCAAAGGTACGACCTGTCCGCCAGAGGTGGAGGAAGTTCAATGACGAAAGACGCCTAGTTATCAGGCAAGAGACCCAGAAGCTGCTAAGTGTTGGCCACATAAGGGAAATCCAATACCCTGAGTGGTTAACAAACGTGGTGTTGGTCAAAAAGGCCAACGGGAAGTGGAGGATGTGCGTCGATTTTACGGATTTGAACAAGGCCTGTCCAAAGGATTCATATCCATTGCCTAGCATCGACGCCTTGGTGGATAACGCGTCAGGTTGCAAACTTTTTAGTTTTCTGGATGCCTTCTCAGGATATAACCAAATCCGGATGCATCCCAGAGATGAATGCAAGACAACATTCATGACAGAGCTCTTCAAGTATTGCTATAAGGTGATGCCTCTTGGGCTCAAGAACGTTAGCGCGACCAATCAAAGGCTGATGGACAGGGTTCTCGCCCCTATGATAGGGCAAAACGTGCAGACATACATGGATGATATGGTCATCACCTCCCAGGAGAAGGACCAACACATTGTCAACCTAGAGGAGCTATTCACCATAATAGCCATGTACAAATTGAAGTTAAATCCCGAAAAGTTCGTATTCAGGATAGAGGCAAGGAAGTTCTTAGGGTTCCTCCTCACCGAGCGAGGAATAGAGGCGAACCCCAAGAAATGCGCGACGATCATAGCTATGAGATGTCCGACCTCGGTGAAGGAGGTACAATAACTGACGGGATGAATGGCCGCTCTATCCCAGTTTGTATCAGTAGGAGGAGATAGGGGGCATCCCTATTTCCAGTGTTTGAAGAGGAACAAACGATTTGTGTGGACAAACGAGTGTGAAGAATCGTTCCTCAAGCTGAATGAGTACCTGGCTAGCCCGCTAGTTTTGTGCAAGCCGTTACAAGGTACTCCCCTCCACCTGTGCTTCACTATTATAGATTGAGCGATCAGCTCAGTCATAGTCCAAGAGCAGGATTGCGTCCAGAGGCCTATATATTTTGTTAGCAAGGTGTTGCAAGGGCGGCCCGAGGTGCGCTATCAGGCCATTGAGAAGGCACCTCTAGCAGTAGTATTCGCAGGACAAAGGCTCTGCTACTATTTCTAGAGTTTCATGATCATTGTGATGATCGACCTTTCCATCCGCAAGGTCTTGCAGAAACCTGACGTGGCGGGTCGGATGGTGCGCTGGGCGGTCGAGCTATCCGAGTTTGATGTGCAGTATGAGCCGAGAGGACCTATCAAGGGTCAAGTTTATGCTGACTTCGTGGTAGAACTCTCCTCGGCAGCCACACACCGAGGCAGTGGAGATTTCTAGTGGGTCCTCTCTGTGGATGGGTCCTCTAACCAGCAGGGCAGTGGGGCTGGTGTCATCTTAGAGGGACCAAATGGGTTACTGATCGAGCAGGCTCTAAGATTCGCTTTCAAGGCTAGCAACAACCAGCTGAATATGAGGCCTTGGTGGCGGGAATGTTGCTAGCCAAAGAGATGGGTGCTCAAAGCTTGTCAGTGAAGAGTGACTCGCTACTAGTAACTGAGAAAGTTACGGGCGAGTACCAGGCCAAGGACCCCTAGATGATCGTGTATCTAAAGTACGACATGCTCTTGAAAGAGGTTTTCGCTGCGTTTGAGTTGGTGCACGTTCCCAGGGAACAAAATGCCCGAGCTGACTTACTGGCGAAGCTCGCCAGCTCAGGCAGAGGGGGCCGACAGAGGACAGTTATCCAAGAAACCTTGAAAGCACCCAGGACCACCACAGGCTACGGAAGAGGTCCAGCTAGTAGGTGTCTTCGAGGGCGGAAGGAGAGGTCATTGGTCGTTGACCCAGGAAACATTAAGGTACCCAAGATAAGTACATACGACTTGTCAATAGGAGAATCGTCGCATGTTTGCTTGTTCGACGAAGGTGAAACCTAGATGATATCCTATAGACGTTACCAGGTTGATGGTCTACTCCCACAGGAGCCAATGGAGGCCAAAATCGTTAAGAAGAACGCAAACAAATATACCCTAGTTGATGGAAAATTGTTCAGGCATGGCTACATTCACCCTATCCTGTCCTGTGTGAGTGGTGAGCAGTGCACATGTGTCATGGCTGAGCTCCATGAAGGTATCTGTGGAAGTTACATCGGTGGACGAGCTCTCTCATCAAAGGTTGTTCGAGCAGGATATTACTGGCCGACCATGAGGAAGGACTGTACGAGGTACGCACAACAGTGCAAATAGTGCCAACAGCACGCCGATTGGCATCATGCGCCCCCGGAGGAATTGCGGTCGATCCACAGCCCATTGGCCTTTTCACACATGGTGGATTGACATCCTGGGTTCGTTTCCCCTAGTAGTTCGTCAGATGAAGTACCTGGTGGTAGCCACGAGTACTTCACCAAGTGGGTAGAAGTCGAGCATGTTGCACAGATCATAGCCCACAAGGTTCAACACTTTGTGTGGAAGAACATAGTATGTCGTTTCGGAATCCCAAAGCGTTTAGTGTCTGACAATGGCACCCAGTTTGCAAGTCGGCAGCTAGGCAAACTATGCATAGAGCTCGACATCAAACAGGTGTCCACCTCGGTAGAACACCCCCAGACGAATGGGCAGATTGAATTTGCTAACCAAGTCCTGCTCAGAGGCCTAAAGAGGAGACTGGAGAAAGCCAAGGGAACTTGGGCAGACGAGGTTCCTAGTATTGTGTGGGCTTACCATACCACTCCCCAATCCACCACCAAGGAGACACCTTTTAGCCTGGTTTATGGATCGGATGCCATGATTCTCGTTGAGATCCAGGAAAGTTCACCTCCATTCCAAAAATTCGTGGCCGAGGAGTCTAATGAGAAAAAGAGGGTAAACTTAGATCTGCTCGACAAAGTCAGAGAGGAAGCGCGCATCAAGGCCGAAGCCTTGAAGAGAAGGGTGGAGTATAAGCAGAAGTCCAAGCTGAAACCTCGACAATTCCAGGTCGCCGACTTGGTAATGCGAAAGGCTCACCCCTATCAGTTGGAGAACAAGTTGTCTCCCAAGTGGACTGGCCCATTCCGCGTGATAGAGGTGCTCGGGAATGGAGCGTATAGACTTGAGACCTTAGAAGGCGGGATTATTCCCCGAACATGGAATGAGGCCAATCTTAAATTTTATTTCAATTAATTCCGCTATTGTATGCAGTTCAAACATTTAATGGGACACTTTTTTTCCCTTATCAGGGTTTTTTTAATGAGGTCTCCCAATAAAAATTATTTGGAAAATATGCTTGCAATATATCATGCTAACAGTGAAATATCCCCTTGGTAAGAATCCAAGAGTGGGAACAGTAGGGTTCATAGCAAACCTCCCCTTCGTAAGAGTCCAAGAGTGGGAACAGTAGGGTTCCTAACGAACCTCCCCTTGGTAAGAGTCCAAGAGTGGGAATAGTAGACTTCATAGCGAACCTCCCCTTGGTTAGAATCCAAGAGTGGGAACAGTAGGTTTAGGGTTTGGGAACAGTAGGGTTCATAACGAACCTCCCTTTGGTAAGAGTCCAAGAGTGGGAACAGTAGTGATATGATTCCACTAGCACACTTTGAATGATTCTTGACATTCTTAGGAATCATCTTGAGTTGGATATGAGATAGGCACTTTATCATAGAATTGGATCAAGGTTCTATGAACAAGAACTCACCAAAACTAGTACCAAAACCCAAAACTCATATGGAAGTTCCAATTAATGTCAAATTGAACCGATTAAAATGGAAGGAAAAGCAAATGCACCGAACAAAATGGAAAAAAACTGAATTGAACCGAACATAAAGACTAGAAATGAAGAAGAAACAATGAAGAACAACAAGGAAGCAAATGGACCGAAGCAAAACACATAAGAATTGAAAATGCCGAACAGAAAATCAAAGGAAGCAAGCTAAGACATGAACAATTAAAAAAGAAGGAAGGAAGGAGAAGAGAAAGCTCATGAAGATGGATGAATGGTTGGATGATCACGCCACTTAGAGGATGGAGACTCCAAGATGAGTGTGAAAGCCGCCACTTGAGGTAACCATTGAACTCTCAAGATAAGACTAGTGAGGAAGGCACAAAGCTCTCCAATGCTCTCTCAAAAATTGAGTATAATTTCTCTAATCAAATTTCAATTCTGAAAAATAGAAAGGCAGCACCTTAATTTATAGCCTAGAGGTGCTGAAATGCAAAGCTAATTAAATTCAAAATTCCCCTCAAATACAAATGAAAGTGGCGCCAACTATAGTCATGAGGAAGGTGTGACTTCCTCTCTTACTTTGGCACCTCCATATTATGTCTACACCACTCTACTAAGCTCACACCCCCTAAGCTTCATATTATTTTCCTAAACTAAAGACCTAAAGATGCTTTTACAAAAGAGGTGTCTTATGTTTCCCTCTAAGCACCTTTCTAAACAATATTCTTTATTATTTAAAACTTGGCCTTGCCCTTCATGGGATGGACTTGGGCTCTTTGAGCTTTGGCCTTCTTGGGCTTGGGCTTGGCCCTCATCTTTATTTTATGTCTTCTTTTAATTTTGAGAAGACTAGAAGGAAGAACTTTAGATGTGAAGGCGAATGACCTCTTCCTTCATTAATAAAAGCCTCCTTTACTTGATTCTCATCAAGTAGGGTTCATAACGAACCTCCCCTTGTAAGAATCCAAGAGTGGGAACAGTAGGGTTCATAACGAACCTCCCCTTGTAAGAATCCAAGAGTGGGAACAATAGGGTTCATAACGAACCTCCCCTTGGTGAGATTCCAAGAGCAAGAACGAAGTCTCCCCTTGGTAAGATTCCAAGAGGGGGAACCAAGTCTCCCTTTGGTAAGATTCCAAGAGTGGGACCGAAATCTCCCTTGTAGGGAGCAGTAAGGCTCATAGCTATTCAGGCAATACCTATTGCTTAGAGAACTCAGGTACCCTAAAACATAAGTTTACCATTAATTAATTAAGAGGACTGTGCTACTTAGGTATGGGCGATCATCAACGTTCGATTAGTTGTTAAAGTCGTTTCAAGACATACACTATTATCAAGCTAGCTGAAGTCAGCAAAGCAAACACTCATATATATATATATATGTACACAAAAATGGTAAGTTGTTCGTTAGATTACAAAAGGAAGGCAATAGCTGGGGAGTCCCCCACGGCTATTCCTCATCTACTAGATGCCCATCTACGACAACTTTACCTGGTCCTATCTGGGAGAGATCCAGCTCAGGGTGCACACAGGTGACTTGGGTCATGGCATCTTCAATGTCTGTCGCGTAAGAGTTAGTGGCATTGCTCATCAGCTCATCCTTGGTCTTTTGTAAAAGCTCATCCTTCTGCGCCAGCTCCTCCTTCTGCCTGGCCACCTCCTCGTCCCTACTGGCCAACTCTTCTTTCAACTTCTCCACTTTAGTGCGGAGGTCGTTGTTCCTGGCATATAACCCTACAACCTCCTAGGACTTCCCAAACAGGAGAGCCTTGGTCTCTTGATGAGTTCTTCGAAGCTCCTCCACTTCCAGCGTGAGTCCGCTGACTTGTCGTTTGAGCCCAACAGCTTGGAGGACTTCTTCGTTGGCCAGTTCTTTCGCTTTCCGCAACTTGGAAAGGAGAAGACAATTTGTAACTAGGGATTCCCACAGTTTCCTTGTCATGTGCTCCATCAAAGGATCTTCCTTTAGGTTTTCCAATATCCCTTTAACTTTGGTGGAGAGAAACATCTTTTGTAGGAAGGAAGTTGGGTTTGAGGAGGAATTCCACTGGTCTCCCTCTGAGGCACTTTTTCCTCTGCCCTCCTGCACTGGAATATGGCAAGGAGGGGAAGCGTTGGGTGGAAAGTCCCGATATGAGGGAGCTCAGCCATCCGAGTCAGAAGGAACAAAGATGGCAGTAGTAGTTGTTCGCTTCCTCCTGAAGATGAGTCCAGAGCAGGTTTCTTCGTCCCTAGAGGGGGCTAGTTTAGCCACTGCTTTTAGTTTTTGGCCCTTAGCAGAAGGGGCTGGGACGACTTTCTTCTGCTTGGCCAAAACAGCTAGGTTCTTTCTCTTCTGAGCATCCAACATATTGCCTACATGAGAAATAAAACAAACAAGAGTTCAGAAAACACACACATGCAAGATATTGTTAGCAGGAGTAAAGGGAAGTGGGATACCAATGTATGCCTTAAGGCCTGTAGGGCTGTACTCATTCTTTATCAGTTCAGCAGTTGATGGAAAACCGTCCAGCCTCATACAACCATATAATAAGGAGGATGAAGACCTAGAGGTTGTTTATTGATTTAATTGCAAGTAGGGTCTAATAGGGCTTTTGTTTATATTTGTAGTCCCAAAGAAAGAGGACAACTCTAGGTTGAAGAAATGTGCAAACATATTCAAGAAGACATCCAATTCATCAAAGCATAAACAACTACTAGAAGAGGCCAAACTCAAGCCCAATTGCAAGTTCAAGCTTCAGCTTAAGCCCAACACATAGAAGATTCGGGCCAACGACAAGAGCCATGGCTAGAAGAATTCAAGAGGATTGGAACACTGCTACTGATGGCATAGAAACGTTCTTCTATATGTTCAAGCCACAAGCTTAATATAGAGTAGAATTTATTTTCTGTCAAAGTTAGAATAGGAAATTACTGTAAATTTTCTTAGAATTTAATTTTGGCACATAAAATCAGCCTAAGTTAATTTAAAGTTTCTAAAACCTCTAAATTCACCTAGGCCAGTTTAACAAGGTAAAAGAGTACACAATTAACACATGCTCCATGTGTGAAATGTGTTGCACGGCTACCTCCACATGATCCATGGAGTATGTGCAGGAATTGAAGAGTTCCTTTGCCTCCTTTGAAGTAGTGCATGTGCCCAGAGAGCAAAATGCCCGAGCTGACTTGCTAGCTAAGCTCGCCAGTTCAGGCAAGGGGGGTAGGCAGAGGACGGTGATTCAAGAAACTCTGAAGACGCCGAGAGCATTTGTAGCAGATCACCTGGTTCTTCAGATAAGCAAGTCGACGGAGAAAGCAGCGAGAAGTCATAAGTCCCTGACGCAAGAAACTTTGAGATCGCCGAGAATTAGAGCATGTCGAGGAGAGAAGGTGAACATAACGCAGGTCTGCGCTATCCATGAGCCAGACACCTGGATAACATAGTACAAGCGGTGCCTGACAGATGGCCTTCTCCCACTGGATCCGACAGAGGCTAGGAAGGTAAAGAAAAATTCTAGCAAGTACACAATGATCGATGGCTAGTTGTACAGGTTTGGGTTCACTCACCCACTCCTGGAATGTGTACATGGCGAGAAATGCACGAGGATTATGGCAGAGCTCCATGAAGGGATATGCGGAAGCCAAGTCGGGGGTAGAGCTCTGGCCGCGAGGACTCTCCGTGCAGGTTACTACTGGTCAACGATGAGAGAAGATTGCAAGAGGTATGCCCAGTGTTGCAAACAATGCCAACAGCACGCCGATTGGCATAAGGCGCCTCCCGAGGAGTTGAAGTCGATCTATAGCCCTTGGCCGTTTCATACTTGGGGAATCGACATCCTGGGACCATTCCCGCTGGCGATCAGGCAGATGAAGTACTTGGTGGTGGCGATTGAGTATTTCACCAAGTGGATCGAAGCAGAACCAGTGGCCCAGATCACCGCACACAAGGTCGAAGGTTTCGTGTGGAAGAACATTGTGTGCCGGTTTGGTGTGCCCAAGCGCCTGGTGTCGGACAACGGGACTCAGTTTGCAAGTCACCTGTTGAAGAAGCTGTGCGAAGGGGTGGGAATTCAACAAGTGTTTGCATCCGTCGAGCACCCTCAGACAAATGGCCAAGTAGAATAAGCTAATCGGGTGTTGCTGAGAGGTTTGAAGAGAAGGCTAGAGAAAGCCAAAGGAAGCTGGGCTGAGGAGGTACCCCGTATAGTCTGGGCGTACCACACCACCGAGCAGTCGGGAACCCATGAGACCCCGTTCAGCTTGGTCTATGGGTGTGATGCAATGATTCCAGTGGAGATCTAGGAGAGCTCGCCGAGATTCCAGAACTTTGTAGATGAAGACTCGAACGAGGAGAGAAGGCTGAACCTGGATCTACTGGACGAGGTCAGGGAAGAGGCGAGATTGAAAGCTGAAGCGGTGAAGAGAAGGATTGAACGAAGATATAACTCGAAGGTGATGCCAAGACAGTTTAGAGAAGGCGACCTGGTGATGAGGAAAGCCCACCAGTACGAGATGGAGAATAAACTGTCGCCCAAGTGGACGGGACCGTTCAGAATAACCGAGGCGCTCGGGAACGGCGCCTACCGCTTAGAGACATTGGAAGGAGGGGCGATTCCTCGCACTTGGAACGCCACGCACCTGAAGTTGTATTACAGTTAAGAGCTTTGTAAGTAAAAACGAACACGAAGTTATATTACAATGTCTCTGTTAAAACAGTTTGAAGGGGGCACTCTTTTTTCCCTAAGGAGGGTTTTTAATGAGGCCACCCAATAAAAGAAGAGTTTTCGAAGTTCAAAGTTGTTTTAGATTGCGTGCTTGTTGTTTTTAGAAAGTTTTGAAGAAAGACCTTGTCACTTATATGTGATTTAAGGCAAGTAAAGATATGTTGCATGCTTTCTAAAAAGTTTTAAGTCCTCATCGTCTTTCGGCGATCGGATGCACAAGTTAAAGTTAAAGTCCTCATCGTCTTTCGGCGATCGGAGGCACGAGTTAAAAGACCTCAACGCCCTCGCGCGTCCTGAGGCGAGATAAAGACCTCCTCGCCGTCGAGCGAGTGCAGGCGAGGAAGAGCGAAAAGTCCTCAGTGTTTCTGGGGGCGAGAAGATGTAACCCCTGGGGCAATGTAGAGGCACCAGTGAAAAGTCCTCAGTGTTTCTGGGGGCGAGAAGATGTAACCCCTGGGGCAATGTAGAGGCACAAGCGAAAGTCCTCAGTGTTTCTGGGGGGAGGAGATGTAACCCCTGGGGCAATGTAGAGGCACGATTTAAAGACCTTCTCGCCTATGAGCGAGTTCAGGCGAGTTAAAGACCTTCTCGCCTATGAGCGAGTTCAGGCAAGATAAAATCCTTCTCGTCTCGAACGAGTTCAGGTATGGTGTAAAGGGTGGAAGAAGTTTTAAGGGTGGCTAAGGTAGGTTCGAAGAGAACGCCTAGTCACCCGGTCTTTTGTTCTGAAGTTCAGGAAGGTAGAGAAGGATCCGAAAGGCGCCTCTACCCCCAGATGAAAGAACAATGGCCAAGCTGTGAAGCCAGAAAGAAGCTGATATCGCCAAGAGTCTCTGGCGACCAGGAAAAGTTCAAACAGCGGCGAGAAAGTTAAAGACCCGTTTTGATGAAGCAGATCGGGTGAAGCGATGTTTTAAGCCAGTAGTTGAGTTAAAGTTCGTTGCTTGAAGAGTGATTTTGCGCTAAGGTTCATTGCCTTAAGGTTACAAGTTGTTAAAGTGATTATTATTTGAAGTCGAAGTGGTTCGAAGCAGTTACGTATATGATCGCGCTTACGAAATCGCTAAGTTAAATTCTTGAAGCAAATTGTGCAAGGAAAGTTAAAGCAGCTAAAGAAGTTATAAGAAGGAATACCAAGACTTTGTCATTAAAGTAAAAGTTAGTTCAAGACACATGTACAAGAAAATATGAAGTTTATTACAAATTATATGCAAAGAGAGAGCATAAAGGCAGTGGATGGAGGGAATTGATCAGTCTTCAGCGGGAACCACCTTCCCATCCACCACCTCGTTGTTAAGGGACACCATGCTAAGGTCCAGATCGGGGAACAAGCAGGCGAACTGTTCCCGTGCAGCCTCGAATCCAGCAGCCAAAATTTGGGCAGAACTCAGATTAAGTTCTTCAATCTGTTTCTTGAGTTCTTCAGTTTTTTCCTTCAGCTCATTGTTCTGCTGCTCCAGCTCTTCAGCTTGTTTTTTGAGTTTTTCAATGGTTTCTTGAGCTTGGAGAAGGTCTTCAGCAACCTTCTTGGATTCTGCTTGCACCTGGCCCAGTTCAGCAGCAATCTCCCCTTTTTCCTTGTTGGCTTCGGCAAGCTCAGCCATGGCGTCATCCCTCGCTTTCTCCACCTTTCCAAGGAAGACCTCCCGATCGGCTGACCTTTGCTCCAGTTTCTTCACCTTGGCGGTGTCAGTTTTGATTAAGGCCTCCAGGTCAGCCACTTTGACGCGATAAGGTACAATCTTGCTCTCCAGCTCAATTTTCTCTTGAGCCAAGAGTTGTACCTTATGGCGGAGATCGGTAGCCTCCTTGCGCGCCACCCGGAGCTCGGTGCTCATTGCATCTTCTACTCGGGAGTGTTCAATCTCCGCGAGTGTTAGATTGCAAGACAACTTCTCCGCCTCGATCCTAATAGTGCTGTTCTCAGTTCGAAGGGCGTAGAGGTCGTCCTGGAGCTTCCTGGTGGAGCTCTCCACAGCTCTAGAGATAATGGCGGGGAAGTCTTCTGCCATCATCTTCAGTTTAGCAGAGAAAGGCTCCCACATCCTCTTAACCTCAATAGAGAGACCTGCCTGTGGAGGCACCGGGTGAGCCTGTTGTTGGCTTTCGTCGCCACCTTCTTGAATTGGTTGCTCAGCAGGTGCTTCTTGGCGTGGTGGCGACGTCGGGGATTCAGTAATCAGAATCGGAGAGTTGTGGGCAACCTCATCCCCGATTGGTGCGATGTTGGCGGTTGAGGCATTTGAAGGAGGACCCCCTCCAGCTGATACGAAAGGTGTGGAGGCGCTCGGGGGGTCCTCCATGAAATTTGGCTCGGGGGCCTCAACCGCAGGTGGCGCAGACGCCAATGGGATTGCTTGGACTGGTGAGGCAGGAGCTGGTGGGGTGGCGATGTTGGAGGCGGAGCAGGTGTAGATGGTGGTGTAGAAAACCTTGGCACCGATCGCTCGAGGTGATGCCTTGTTTTGGGGAAATAAAAGTGTTTCTCGCTAACCCCTCTTACTTTCCCCAAGGTCATCACCCTCCAGGGCGTTGAGTCGTTCATTCCCTGCCTCACTTCTGGGGTGAGAAGGGTTTCGGACTGAGAGTCTTACTGGGCCAATATTGGTGTATGCCAAGTGGGTAAGGACGTTTTGTCAAAACCTTTCCTTTCCCTCCCTTGGTCTTACTAGCACCCCTGGATTTTCAAACCTTTAACTGCTTGCGCTCACACCTGGGGTGAGGAAGACTTAGATCGGTGCCAGTACTTGCGCCTAGGGCAAGTAGGGCCTAACCAATCACCTGCACTTGCACCTGGGGCAAGGAGGATTTTAACTTTAATACTTGAGCACACTTGATATGCTGGAAATTTTTCTTTAATTGGGTGGCCTCGTTAAAAACCCTCCTTAGGGAAAAGAGTGCCCCCTTGTCTGTTCAACTGTTTCCACCACATACAAAGCATGTATCTTTTAGCGCGAGAACGCCATTACTGTACAACTTTAACTGAAATAAAATTTTAAATGGGTGGCGTTCCACGTTCTGGGGATTGCTCCTCCCTCCAAAGTCTCTAGGCGATAGGCTCCGTTCTCCAATGTCTCCACCACTCTGTACGGGCATGTCCACTTTGGGGATAACTTGTTCTGCATGTCATTCTGATGCGCCTTTCTCATCACCAGATCACCTTCCTGGAAGCGCCTGGGCCTCACTTTAGAGTTGTGCCTCCGCTCTACTCTTCTCTTCACAGCTTCAGCACTGACTCTGGCCTCTTCTCGCACTTCGTCTAGCAGATCCAGATTCACCTTACGCTCTTCATTGGACTCTTCAGCAACGAAGTTCAAGAATCTAGGGGAGCTCTCCTGTATCTCCACAGGAATCATGGCGTCTGTCCCATAGACAAGGCTGAAGGGTGTCTCATGGGTGCTGGACTGTGGGGTGGTGTGATAAGACCATACAATTTTGGGGACCTCCTCTGCCCAGCCTCCTTTGGCCTTGTCTAGTCTTCGCTTCAGCCCCCTGAGCAGCACTCGATTTGCTGACTCCACCTGCCCATTGGTTTGTGGGTGCTCCACTGAAGCGAAAACCTGTTGTACCTTTAACTCTTCACACATCTTCCTCAGCTGATGACTTGTGAACTGGGTACCATTGTCGGAAACCAGCCTCTTGGGTATTCCGAAGCGGCAGACAATGTTCTTCCAGACGAAGTGCTCGACTTTCTGTGCGGTGATGTGTGCGACTGGCTCTGCCTCCACCCACTTGGTGAAATACTCGATGGCCACGATGAGGAACTTCATCTGCCTTACCGCCAGGGGAAAGGGTCCTAGGATGTCAATCCCCCATGTATGGAATGGCCACGGGCTATGGATGGACCTCAACTCCTCAGGGGGTGCCTTGTGCCAGTCTGCATGCAGTTGACACTGTTTGCAACGCTGAGCAAACCTTATGCAGTCTTCCTTCAGCTTTGGCCAGTAGTACCCCGCGCGGAGCACTCTACTTGCCAAAGCACGACCACCTACGTGGCTTCCGCACACCCCCTCGTGCAGCTCAGACATGAGTCTGGTGCATTGCTCGCCGTGCACACAGATCTGCACAGGGTGAGAAAATCCAAATCTAAAGAGGTTTCCATCTATAAGAGTGAACTTACTTGAACTCCTCTTTATCCTTTTGGCCTCTGCCGCATCGAGCGGGAGTACACCATCTTCTAAGTATAGCTGGTATGGCGTTATCCAGGTGTCGGGCTCCTTCCCCGCATGGACCTCCATCGACTCATCAGTCTTTGACGGTCGCGATCTCACCCTTGGCGTTCTCAGCGTTTCTTGGGTCAACGACCGATGACCGATCGTTAGACGCTCCATTGACTTGTATACATGAAGCACCTGGTTGTCTGATACGAACGCGTGCGGTACCTTCAGGGTCTCCTGAATGACGGTCCTCTGCTTCCCCCCTTTGCCTGAGCTGGCCAGCTTGGCACGCAGGTCTGCTCTGGCATTTTGCTCTCTTGGCACATGCACTAAATCAAACTCGGCGAGGGACGTCTTCAGGAGCTGCACATACTCCAGGTAGGCTGCCATCTGGGGATCTTTTGCTTGGAACTCCCCTGTAACCTGCCCGGTGACCAGCAAAGAGTCGCTTTTGGCCAGCAGATTTCTTGCTCCCATTTCTCTTGCTAGCAACATTCCTGCGATCAGGGCTTCATACTCCGCCTGATTGTTGCTAGCCTTGAAGGCAAAACGGAGGGACTGCTCGATCAGCACCCCGTTTGGTCCCTCCAGGATGACTCCCGCGCCGCTCCCCTGCTGATTAGATGAGCCATCCACCGATAACACCCATCGGAAATCTAGCCCTTCTGCAGGTGTCGCGATTGATGACAGCTCGACTACAAAGTCCGCGAACACCTGCCCCTTGATCGGTCCTCGGGGCTCGTACTAAATATCAAATTCTGACAATTCTACCGCCCATTTGACCATCCTGCCTGCTACATCAGGTTTCTTCAATACGTTCTGGATAGGCAGATCAGTCATCACCACCACTGTGAAGCTGTGGAAGTAATGCCTGAGTCTTCTGGCTGAAAACACCACCGCCAGAGCAGCCTTCTCGAGAGCTTGGTGCCTTGTTTCAGGGCCTTGCAGCACTTTACTCACGAAGTAAACAGGCCTCTGGGCCTGGTCCTGCTCTTGCACCAGGACTGAGCTGACTGCTCTCTCCGTCACAGCAAAATATAGACGAAGAGGGATGCCTACCTGAGGTTTTCGCAAGACTGGTGGGCTCGCCAGATACCCCTTTAACTTGATGAAGGCCTCCTCGCACTCCTGTGTCCAAAGAAATCTGTTGTTGCGTTTGAGACACTGGAAGTATGGGTGACCTTTCTCCCCTCCAGCGGACATAAACCGGGACAGAGCTGCTAAGCGACCGGTGAGCTGCTGCACCTCCTTCACCGTCGTTGGGCTCCTCATTGCCACGATCGCCGCACACTTCTCCGGGTTAGCTTCGATTCCCCGCTCTGTCAAGAGGAAACCCAAGAACTTCCCAGCCTCCACACCGAAAATGCATTTCTCAGGGTTGAGCTTCAGCCTGTACTTGGCAATGGTGGTGAATAGCTCTTCCAGATCAGCTGCATGATGCTTCTTCTCTTCGGACGTAACCACCATATCATCTACATAGGCGTGTACGTTCCTTCCCAGCATGGGCGAGAGCACCCTGTCCATGAGCCGTTGGTAGGTAGCCCCCGCATTCTTTAACCCGAATGGCATGACCTTGTAGCAATAGCAAGACCGTTCCGTCATAAACGCAGTCTTGCATTCATCCATTGGGTGCATCCTGATCTGGTTATACCCCAAGAAAGCGTCCAAGAAGCTGAGTAGCTTTCCCCCCGAGGCGCTATCAACTAGAGCATCTATACTGGGCAAGGGGTAAGAATCCTTGGGGCACGCCTTATTGAGGTCAGTGAAGTCCACGCACATTCTCCACTTGCCACTTGCCTTTTGAACCAGTACCACATTCGCTAGCCACTCGGGGTACTGGATTTCTCTGATGTGCCCTGGGGCAAGGAGCTTCTGCGCTTCGTCGTGGATCACCTTCCTCTTCTCCTCGTTGAATTTCCTTCGCCTCTGTCGCACAGGTCGAACCATAGGGTCCATCGACAGACGATGGCAGAGGAAATCGGGGTCGATTCCTGGCATGTTGGATGCTGACCATGCAAAGGCATTCATGTGCTTCTCAATCACACCCATGATCAGCCTTCGCTCTTCTTCAACGAGGGATCCCCCTAACTTGAACTTTCTTCCCCCGATGTCCACTTCGACCCATCCTTCAGCTGGGTGGGGCCTTCTCTCACTGGCGATGACCGCCCTCGCGATCCCTGACTCGCGAGGAGTGATCGCGCCTTCCTCTTCTTCTTCAACTTGGGCTACCTGGGAGTCCCCCACCGTAGCATCCTCCATCCTCTGAGCGCCCTGTGTCTCTCTGACCACCGATCGCTCTTCGCGCACGCCTGGTGGTGGTTTTGTGGTGACGTGGCACACACTTCTCTTTTGCTTCAAGCTGTTCTCATAACAGCGTCTTGCCTCAGCCTGATCCGACCTGATGGTTATCACGGTCCCCTCCATCGACGACAGCTTCAACTTCATATGCCTCGTCGATGGTATTGCGCCCAGTCTATTGAGTGTTGGCCTCCCCAACAAGACATTGTACGCAGAAGGGGCGTTCACCACCAGGTACTTTATCTTTTCAGTGCAGGCTGTCGTTCCGTCAGTGAACGTTGTCCTCAGCTCGATGTATCCCCGTACCTCTACCTGATCTCCTGCAAAACCGTAGAGACAACCGGTATACGGTCTTAGCTGGTCAGGGGACAACTGTAACTTGTTGAATGTTGGCCAGAACATGACGTCTGCCGAACTTCCTTGATCTACGAGTACTCGGTGCACTCGCCTTCCCGCCGTGATGAGAGAAATGACCACAGGGTCGTTGTCGTGCGGGACAACGTCCCGTAGATCAGCCTTCCTGAAGATAATGTCCACTTCAGGGTAATGACTCTCATTCACTGCATCTACCGCCATCACCGATCGAGCGTATCTCCTTCTCTGTGTAGCTGTGCATCCCCCACCAGAGAAGCCTCCCGCGATCGTCTGCACTTCCCCATGCACAGGGACTTCATGCTGTTGTTCTCCAGTCTGGGATCCTGACGCGCGATCACCCTGCGGCTCACGCAGGTAATTTGCTAGAAAACCAGACTTCACCAACTCTACCAGTTGGTGTCCCAGCGCCAAACAGGAATGAAGTGTATGGCCAAAGGCCTGATGAAACTCACACCATTCATTCTTCTTCCTTCCAAGTACCTTATCTGTGTTCTCTGGTACTCGTAGTCTTGCTGCTACAGCAGGAAGGGCGATGAGATCCGCCAATCCCACCATGAAGTTGTATCTCGGGGGTGCGTTATTCTCCCTTGCACGCCCCCTGCTCTGGTCTTTGCCTGGTGCATAGGGACGAGGTTTTTCCCGCACCTTCTTCCCCTCCTTGGCCTCATGCACCCTTGCTTGCTGTGGCTTTCCTTGCCCTCCACGCGGTCTTGGTGGTGCAACACTTCCTCTCTTCTCAGAAACCTCTGTTTCTGCCACTATGTGCGCCACCGCACGTCGTCGGATCTCTGCAAAGGTGCTGGGATGGCTTCTGATGAGAGACTCGCTGAAGGGGCCAGGCAGCACTCCCTTCTTAAACGCGTGCACCAGCATATCTTCATCTTTGCTGGGCAATCTAACCACTTGTGCCCCAAAGTGGTTGAGGTAGTCCTTCAGCGACTCCCCCTGGTATTGGCGCACGTTGAACAGATCGTAGGACACCACTGCAGGCGCCTTGTTGACGATGTATTGTTCAGTGAAGAGCTTCGAGAACTGAGAGAAAGACGTGATATGTCCTTCTGGTAGGCTCACGAACCACTCCATTGCGATTCCGCTGAGCGTACTCATAAACATTTTGCAGTAGACAGCGTCTGAACCCCCAGACAACATCATCTGGGTGTGGAACGCCATCAGATGCGCCTTCGGGTCTTCTACCCCCTTGAACGATGCCTTCACCCCCACTAGGTTGGGAGGCACCATGGTTCCCATGATCTCAGGGGAGAATGGCATGGGGAACGCTCTTGGAGGTGAGGGCTGCCTAGACACCCTTTCGTCAACCATGTGTTCCCTCTGCGCCTGCAGCGTCCTTCTCAACTCCTCGTTGACGCGATTCAGCTCGTCGTTCCTGCTTTGCGACGCAGCTAACTCCGTCTGCATCCTCTCTTGTTCAACCTTTGACGCTGCGGCGTTATCCTACAGCGTGCACACCATTTCCAGGACCTGCGCCATTGTCACAGCTCCTTCGTCAGCGGATGGCGCAGGTGATGGTTGTCTGTTTCTAGGCATCTTTCTCTATCAAGGAAACTGATGAAACTCTGGTAAGCTTTAAAACTGTGGTATATATGGGACAACGATTCACTCGAGCCCCACGGTGGGCGCCAAATGATCCTGCCGGCAACTCGAACGTGGAGGAATCGCTTCGTAGCACTCTTTGTCCCGTCTACGCGACTGCGTTTTCTACAGGATCACCCTCAGAACCTTCTCTTGGATCTCCAAACGTGACCTGCAAAACACACAGACGGCGCCTCTAGCGGCCGTTTGCACTCCGACGATCAAGTTAGTCCACAGAACCACCAAAGACTAGAAAACTAGTAGTGTGTGTGAAAAACTCTTGCTCTCTGTTTTTCGTATCCCCCCACTCTCACCCTGATTCTCTCTTTTATCTCTCTTTCTCCGCTTCTGGGCATAACAGAATTCTGTTATGCTTTTCTGGCATGTGTCAGAACCCTGTTATGCTTTTCAGAGAAAGCGTACCTTCAGAATCAGCAGTGGGAGCGTGAGAGTCTGTGCATGTCTGCGCGTCTCTGCGCTTGGCTGCGTCTGTCTGTACCTTTAGTGGTACGGAGTGCACTTTTGTCTGGACCGCACCCTTCTCAGATGGTGACACGTGAAGGCCTGCAACTCACATCTAACCACACACGTGTCATTTACTGGAAGGGCTCTAGCGCTTCTCTTTGTGTGCCTAAGTTACGCCCTTGCGGAGTAACTTAGGGTATTTCTCTTATCTGGCAAATCGCATACTCTTAGGAGAACGTCGGATGTGGCTGGTCTAGGCACACTCACCAAACGTTGTTCTCTGCGTAGGCGACTTACCCTTCACGAAGCCACGCACGTAATGGGTTGAGGGAATCATCAATCACTGACTGGTTTACTAGTTCCCTCAGGCCACTCTCGTGCATGATTCCCTGAGGTGTGCTCAAGCGAGATCCATGCGTAACGCTCTCGCTGGGAACCTCAGTCCCAGTTTAACTGCGTGTAACACGAGACCCCGATGACAATACACCCGATGACTGATCAGTGTTTATTTGCTTCTCGCGCTCTGCCTTCAGGCGTTAGTCTGAGAACTGGTCTGTTGGTGGCCACTTGGCTACTGACCACCGATCACCATTCTGGATGATCTGTCCTCCGACCTCTCTGCCGCCTGATCTGTTGGTGGTCACTTGGTTACTGACCATCGATCACCGTTCTTGGCGATCGTCTCCCTGACCTCTCTGCCACCTGGTCCACGTGTCACCCTGCAAGCGGTCCACGTGGTTCTCTGCTGCTGACGTCATCGACTACCGATGACCGATCGGATTAAGGCCCAACAGCTAGATCAACGGCAAGGAAGATCCAAGAAGACTAGGACTCTACTATTGACAGCAAAGAAACTTTCCTATACATGTTAAAAAATGCCATAAACCTAGTGTAGAGTAGAATTTATTTTTGTCAAAAGTAGAATATGAATTTTACTTGTAATTTTTCTTAATTTTAATTAGGGTTGGATTTAGGCATCTAAAAAGAAACCTAGGTTAAATTAGGGTTTCTAGAAGACTCCTAATTAACCTAGGTCATTCATTTATACCTAAAATGAGTCACATTGATCACACCTTGTAATGCTTGCCTTGTGACATCATTTTAGGCGCCTAGTTTCAAACCTTTACATTTGAATTTTCCCACCAAATCTCTTGTACAATGGTCAGACCTCTATCCTATATAAAGGGATTCTTGGCTCATGAATTTTCAAGATTAATGAATGAGTGAATTGCTGCCAAGATTGTTAGCCATCTCACTCTCTTGTCTTACCTCTCTAGGATAGACACCTTAATCTTCTCTTTCACCTTCTCCAAGTGATATGGCCAAACCAATTACTCTCCCTATCTATCATGCCCCTTCAAGGAAACCATAGCTCCATTGGAGTCCTCCTTGTCCGCCACTTCCACTGAGCTTCCGTAAACTCCATCCAAAATTCAAGATTTTTTTTTTTCTCATTAAGGCACCAACTATCAACTAGACTCTCTTCACCTACTGGTTGAGATATGTACCATCCCGTCCCCGGGCGTTGACCAAAGTCAAAGTCAAAGTCAAAGGTCAACGTATGGTGGGGCCCCTCGAGGGACCCAAGGAAGAAAGTCAACGAATCGACTGCTTGGGGCGTCGCCAAGGTGGGGCGTCGCCAAGGTAAGGTGTCGCCTGGGCAGGCGTCGCCAAGGTTAAGGCATCGATAGTGCCGCCTCCCGATGCCCATGGGTAGGAAAAGACCGTGGAAGGGGCGACACCACGAAAGGCCTCAGCACTTCAGAGCAGTGATAAAGAGAAGAGGAAGGTGGCTTTAAAGCCATAGTTCTAATACCAGAAGGAGGTAACCTGACTCGTGAAGTACCCATGCCACCGCTGGGAGACCCTGGGGCCGATACGACCCATGAGAGGGCCACGCCCAGGGGAGAACCACATGCATAGTACGAGAGAAGGGTAGATACACTCCCAGGGCAAATGACTAGAGGCTGGGGCGCATGAGTTGGCACCCTGAAAGTCATTCCACGCGCTAGATGCACTTCAAGGAAAGAGCACTCGCATAAGGGAATAAACCTAAGTTGGGTTACGACGCTGTGAGGCCCTCTGCGTAGAGCAGCGATCAAGTCAGAAGAACACGTGGCAATAAACACTGAAAACATCAAGGTTTTCCTAAAAGTTCGCTAAGGTACGCGTTAATTCAATTAAGTTTCGAACGTTTCAAGGGATATTTTGATACGCTTTCAATGCGCTTTAACGCGCTTTAAATGAGGCAGGTGGATAAAAATGGGCCTTGGGACGTTTGAAAGGAATCCGAGTTTTGACCTAATTCTCACAGTAGTTTACACACACGTAAACCCTAGTTGTTTCGCTGCGCACCCACTGTACGCACAGACAATTAGGGCAACACAGTATTAGTTACTCAGTATTTTCGACCACCTTCAGAGCATCCAGTCACGGTGTTCCGATACGGAGGTGTGTCATCCTTTGATGTTTCTCGCTAGCTGACTTGATCGTCAGAGTGCAAACGGCCGCGAGGGCGCCCCTTTGTTCACTTCTTTTCAGGTACTCACAGACGGAGCAGAACGAAGGTTCCCTAGCTCGAGAGTACTAGCCACGCGCAAAGACGGTCCCGGTCAACCGGCGGGAACATTTGGCGCCCACCGCGGGGCCCGATATAAAACATCAGTCCCATCACACAGTTTTTCAGTTCCAGTTGCAGTTTCCAACCTAGTTTCCTCACGATTTTTCCAAAGGAAAGTTGGTGCTGTTTCCACCGATTGATTTGGTTGAGTCGCTGTACGATCACGTTCGTTCGAAGTTCAAGTTCCTCTATCCTTTGGAAGTGCACGACAGCTAGGAGCGGTTCCAGATGATAAGATCCACGAGACAAGGTTCGACGCGCGCTGAGAGTGAAGAGATGACCATGCAACAACTCATGGGTATGATGTAGGGATTGCAAGAAGCAATGGCAGCGTCGAAAGCAGATCAAGTGCGCATGCAAGCGGATCTCGCGGCATCTCAGGCGAGAAACGATGAGCTCCACCATACCAACGAGGAGCTGCGCCGCGGATTACGCGACACAGACGAGCCTGAGGCTATCACCCCACCAAGAGAATTCTCCACGTTGTTCTCACAGGCGATCCTAGAGACAGCGATCCCCAACACGTTCACGGGGCCCAAAGTCACCTTCACAGGGATAGAGGACCCTAAGGTGCACCTCACTGCGTTCCACACGCAGATGATGCTGGTAGGCGGTTCTGATGCCGTAAGGTGCAAGCTCTTCATGAGCACCTTGACTGGCATGGCCATGGACTGGTTCGTCAGCCTCCCAGAGGGTCATATCACGTCCTTCACACAGCTATCACAGTTATTCAGAGAGTAGTACCTAGCCAACAGGGTTCCACCCCTAGTTTCATACGACCTGTTCGACGTGAAGCAGTATCAAGGTGAGACTTTGAAGGAGTACATAAGCCGCTTTGGGGCGCATGTGGTGAAGGTTGGCACCAAGGAGGTGATGTGATTCCACTAGCCATATAGAGAATGATTCTTGACATTCTTAGGAATCACCTTGAGCTGGACATTATAGAGGCACTTTTCTTAGAGTTGTATCATTGTTCTAAGACAAGAACTCACCAAAAACTAGTACCAAATCCCAAACTCATTTGGATGCTCCACATATTGTCAAATTGAATCAACAAAGAGAGGTAAAATTGAAAGGACCGAACAGAATTGAATTAGCAAACATATGAACCGAACAAAAGTGTAATTAAAAGACAAGAACAGAACATAGGTGCTGGAAAAAAATAGAAAAGCCGAACCAAACAACTCAAGAACACAAGACAACATGAACAATTGAAAGAGAAGGAAGGAAGGAGAAGAGAGTGCTCATGAAGATGGAAGAATGTTGGATGATCTCGCCACTAGAAGTGTGGAATGCTCCTAGATGAGAGTGATGCCGCCACTTGAGGACTCCAATGATCCATCAAGATAAGACTAGAGAAGAAGGCTCCAAAAGCTCTCCAAAGTTCACTCAAAATTTGAGTAGAGTTTTCTTAGATTAATTCCAATCTCCATTTTACAAAGAGAGCACCTCTATTTATAGCCTAAGGTGCTGAAAATGCAAGCTAAAACAATTCAAAATTCCCCCCTAAATTCAAATGCAAGTGGCGCCTAAACCAAGACATGAGGAAGGTGTGATCCCTTCTCTCACTTTGGCACCTCCTTATTTACTCCTACACCTATCTACTAACAACCCCCCCCCCCCCTAAGACTCCTAACTAAAGACTAAAAGAT
This sequence comes from Phaseolus vulgaris, assembly GCF_000499845.2. Classification (NCBI taxonomy): domain Eukaryota; kingdom Viridiplantae; phylum Streptophyta; class Magnoliopsida; order Fabales; family Fabaceae; genus Phaseolus; species Phaseolus vulgaris. The sequence continues at coordinate 218,613 of NW_027174092.1, forward strand.
GCTTTAACAATAGAGGTTTCTAATGTTTCCCTCTAAGTACCTTTCTACACAATATTTATTTAATACTTGGCCTTGCCCTTCATGGGATGAACTTTGGGCTTTTGGGCTTTGGCCTTCTTGGGCTTGGGCTTTATCTTTTGCAAAGATTAACAAGAAAAACTTTAAATGTAAAGACGAATGATCTTGTTCTTCATTATAAAAAGCCACCTTTAGTTGATTCTCATCAGGAGGAGCCCATGATCGTGTACGCATTCAGAAAGGGGGTGTGTCCTGGGCATTTCTGCGAATCACTCATTCACAATCGCCCCATGACTTTTGCTGAAATAAGGCGTCGTGCAGTAGAGCACATTGCCTCAAAGGGGGAGGTGTACGAGAAACGCACAAATGTCGAACCCGCACGCCCGAAAGCACATATGCGCACACAACCCACTAGGGTCCACGAAGCCGCCACAGAGAGAAAGAAATATGTGAGGTCAGTAAGTTCAGTTGCTGAGGAGTTTCCGAATGACCCGTGGGAGTCAGACCTCATCTTCACAAGGGCTGACCTACGGGATGTCGTCCCACACGATAATGACCCTGTGGTCATTTCAATAGTCACAGCGGGAAGAAAAGTACACAGGGTTCTCGTCGACCAGGGCAATTCTGTAGACGTCATGTTTTGGTCGACCTTCAACAAGCTACAGTTATCCCCTGACCTTTTGAGACCCTATACTGGATGCCTATATGGATTTGCAGACAACCCGGTGGAGGTACGTGGATACTTGGAGCTGAGAACGACGTTCACTGATGGAGCGGCATTGCGCACCGAGAGCATCCGGTACTTGGTGGTTAACGCCAACTCAGCCTATAACATTTTGTTAGGCAGACCCGCCCTGAACAGATTAAGGGCAGTGTCCTCCACGTGCCACATGAAGATGAAGCTACCAAATCTTAGCGGCAAAGTAATCGTAATCAAATCAGATCAGGAAGAGGCCCGAAAGTGCTATGAAAATAGCCTGAAGACAAAGAGAGGCGTGGTCATGGTGATTGAACGACCACCTGTTTCAGATTCGCGAATGGAGTTAGAACCATTGGAAGAGGCGACGCTCGCAGAATCTACACCCGCCGAGGCCACACCTGCAGGGGTGATGCCTATAGAAGATGCACGCACAGAAGGAAGATACGGTGACGCCTCGCCAATGGAAGAAGTATACGGAGAGGCCTCGCCCATGGAAGAAGAGTCAGAGGAGGCGATGTCCGATGCATCCGATAGGGCGATGCCTATAGAAGGGGACCCCATGAATGAGTCTCGCGCAGAGGACGTGCAGAGTGAGCAACCCCAACCAGTAGACAACGTGGTGGAAAGACAGATAGGGGGTAAGGTATTCAAATTAGGACGCTTGTTGAGCCAAAAAGAGCAAGAAGAGGTAGCTGCAGTAATTTCATGCCACCTAGACGCATTCGCGTGGACTGCGGCGGACATGCCAGGCATCAACCCAGATTTTTTGTGCCAGCATATTACCATGGACGCCAAGGTTCGCCCTGTGCGACAGAGAAGGAGGAAGTTCAACGAAGAGCGATGCCTCGTCGTGAAGGAAGAGACGCAGAAGCTGCGAAGCGCTGGGCACATCAGGGAGATACAATACCTTGAGTGGCTGGCCAACGTAGTTCTAGTGAAGAAGGCGAATGGGAAATGGAGGATGTGCGTTGACTTCAAAGATCTGAACAAGGCGTGTCCCAAAGATTCGTACCCACTGCCCAACATCGACGCGTTAGTGGATAGCGCCTCGGGCTGCAAGAAGCTGAGTTTCTTGGATGCATTCTCAGGTTACAATCAGATCAAGATGCATCTAAGGGATGAGAGTAAAATGGCGTTCATGACGGAGACAAGCAGCTACTGTTACAAGGTGATGCCATTTGGGTTGAAGAATGCAGGCGCTACATACCAAAGGCTAATGGACAAGGTCCTTGCACCCATGCTGGGAAGAAACGTGCAGGCCTACGTAGATGACATGGTGGTAACTTCACACGAGAGAGGACAGCACGTAGCGGATCTGGAAGAGCTGTTTGCTACCATATCAAAGTATCGCCTCAAATTAAACCCACAAAAGTGCGTTTTTGGCGTGGAAGCAGGGGAGTTCTTAGGGTTTATGCTCATCGAGAGGGGGATAGAGGCGAACCCCGATAAGTGTGCAGCTATCATCGCCATGAGAAGCCCAATGTCAGTTAAAGAAGTTCAAAAATTGACTGGGAGGATGGCAGCTTTGTCAAGGTTTGTGTCTGCTAGAGGGCAGAAGGGACACCCCTACTTCCAATGCCTCAAGAGGAATAGCCGTTTTGCATGGACAGATGAGTGTGAAGCAACGTTCCTCAAGTTGAAGGAGTACTTGGCGACGTCACCTGTGCTTTGCAAGCCACAAGTAGGTGTCCCCCTCCGATTATACTTTGCTATAACAGAGTGGGCCATTAGCTCTGTGTTGGTCCAGGAGCAAGACCAAGTGCAGAAGCCCATTTACTTCGTAAGCAAGGCCTTGCAAGGCCCATAATTGAGGTACCAGTCACTGGAGAAGGCGGCACTAGCAGTGGTGTTCTCAGCCAGAAGGCTCCGCCAGTATTTCCATAGTTTCACAGTGGTGGTGATGACGAACCTCCCCATCCATAAAGTACTTCAGAAGCCAGATGTAGCAGGGAGAATGGTTCGCTGGGCGGTGGAGCTGTCGGAGTTTGATATCCAGTATGAGCCCAGGGGATCCATCAAGGGGCAAGTCTATGCTGATTTCGTGGTAGAGCTCTCACCAGGAGGAGACCCTCAAGAGGTAGAGTTGGGGCCAAAGTGGATGCTCTTAGTGGATGGGTCCTCCAACCAGCAGGGGAGTGGCACTGGAATAATCTTGGAGGGGCCTAACGGAGTGTTGATCGAGCAAGCTTTACGCTTCGCCTTCAAAGCAAGCAATAACCAAGCAGAGTACGAGGCGTTGATTGCTGGGATGCTTTTGGCTAAAGAAATGGGTGCTCAAAGCCTCTTGGAAAAGAGTGACTCACAATTGGTCACGGGGCAAGTAACAGGGGAGTATCAGGCAAAGGATCCACAAATGGCCGCATACTTGAGGTACGTCGAGATATTGAAGGGAGCCTTCGCCGCGTTTGAGCTGGTGCATGTACCTAGGGAGCAAAATGCCAGAGATGACCTGCTTGCCAAGCTGGCCAGCTCAGGCAAGGGGGGAAGGCAGAGGACTGTCATCCAAGAGACCCTCAAAACGCCGCGAAAGTTTGTGGCGGACAACAGGGTGGATGTCCTTTACATTAGTACAACAAGAGGAAAGCCAAGGAGCCATCGCTCTTTGAGTCAAGATACGGCGAGGGCACCCTGCATCAGTACCTACGTAACCTCGCCGGAAGAAGAGAAGGGCGTACAGGTATGCGTCTTGGAGGAAGGCGACACCTGGATGACCCCTTACAGGCGATACCTCGCGGATGGGATCCTCCCGGCAGAACCAGAAGAAGGTAAGAAGGTCAAGAGGAACGCCGCAAGGTACACCTTAGTGGATGGGATATTATTCAGACATGGGTTTACGCACCCTATCTTGACGTGCGTAAGTGGCGACGAGTGCACCAGGATAATGGCTGAACTCCACGAAGGTATTTGTGGGAGCCACGTGGGAGGAAGATCCTTGGCATCCAAGGTAGTACGCGCAGGTTTTTACTGGCCGACGGTAAGGGAAGACTGCGTTCGATATGCCCAGCGTTGCAAGCAGTGTCAGATGCACGTTGATTGGCACAAGGCACCGCCAGAGGAATTGAGGTCCATATACAGCCCATGGCCTTTCCATACTAGGGGGATTGATATCCTAGGCCCGTTCCCGCTAGCGATAAGGTAGATGAAGTACTTGATCGTCGCCATCGAGTATTTCACCAAGTGGATAGAGGTAGAACCGGTGGCACAGATCACTGCACACAAGCTACAACATTTTGTTTGGAAGAACATTGTGTGTCATTTTAGGGTGCCGAGGCGTCTCATCTCAGATAATGGCACCCAGTTCGCGAGTCAGCAGTTGGGGAAGTTATGCGCAGAAGTAGGAATCAAGTAGGTGTTTGCGTTAGTCGAACACCACCAGACGAATGGGCAGGTCGAGTCAGTGAATAGAGTCTTGTTGAGATGTTTAAAACACAGATTAGAGAAGGCCAAAGGGGCGTGGGCAGAAGAAGTACCAAGGATCGTATGTGATGTGATTCCAATAGCAAGATATAGATGATTCTTTGACATTTTATGGAATCAACTTGAGTTGGAGATAGCTTAGGCACTTTTAATAGAATTGGATCAATGTTCTAAGTTTCAAGAACTCACCAAAACTTGCACCAAACACCAAACTCACATGGAAGACCCATTTCTTGCCAATTGAACCGATTAAAAGATGTAAAAATGCAAATGAACCGATTAAATTGCTTAACAAATGAAATGAACCGATTAAAATGCTTCAAAACTGAAATGCACCGAACAAATCCAAGGAGAAAGAAGATGAACCGATTGAAACATGAAAATAAGCAAGAACACCGAATAGAAAGCAAGAAAGGAACCTAAGACATGTTTAGGAATTCAAATAGGCACGGAAATGGAATGAGAAGATGGAGAAGAAAGAGGACTTATGTGGTTGTAGTTCTTGGTTGATGAACACGCCACTTGAAGTGTGAATGCTCCAAGATAAGTGTGCAATGCCGCCACTTGAGAGAACCAAGACACTCAAGATGAGACTAGGAAGAGGAGAAATCAAATCTCACTCACTCAATCACCAAATTGGGAGAGTTTCTTTACTACAAATTCCAAATCTGAATTGTGAATGACCTAAGCCCTCCTTTTATAGGAGCAAGGGCTGGTCATGAAGCTTACAAAACAAGCTAACCAAAAGTCCCTTGCATGCTACTCACTTCTAGCACCTAAAGTGAAGCATGAAGAGTCACCTTCTAGAAAATTCTAAACTAATGCCTAAATATGCTTTTACAAAAGAGGTATCTAAGGTTTCCCTCTAAGCACCTTTCCTAAAAACTATGTATTTAAACATTCTATATTATTTACAAATTTATAAAAAAAACTATAAAGAGACATATTTAAATGAAGCCTATTCTTGAAAACTTGTAGACTTCTTTGGCTTTATGGCTTGATCCTCTCTTTATTTTATGTCTTCTTTTTAATTTTGAAAAGACTAGAAGGAAGAACTTCAAATGTGTAGGTGAATGACCTCTCCCTTCATTAATAAAAGCCTCCTTTATTTGATTCTCATCAGTATGGGCTTACCACACCACGCCCCAATCTTCCACCATGGAGACGCCGTTCAGTTTGGTTATGGGTCAGAAGCCATGATCCCGGTGGAGATCCACGAGAGCTCGCCTCGTTTCCTAGGTTTCGTGGCAGAAGAATCCAACGAAGAAAGGAAAGTGAACCTGGATTTGATAGACGAGGCTAGAGAAGAGGCGAGAATAAAGGCTGAGGCTGTGAAGAGAAGAGTGGAGCGTCAGTACAACTCTAAGGTGAAGCTACGACAATTCCAGGTTGGTGATCCGGTCATGAGGAAGGCTCACCCTTACGAGTTGGAAAACAAGTTGTCTCCCAAGTGGACTATACCGTTCAGAACAATCAAAGCCAAAGGGAATGGTTCATATAAGTTAGAGACTCTAGAAGGAGGCCCCATCCCACGCAGTTGGAATGCGGCGAATTTAAAGTTTTATTTCAGTTGAAATTTTGTAAAGGGGACACTCTTTTTCCCTCCCGAGGGGGTTTTTAATGAGGTCACCCAAATAAAGAAAGAGAAGTTTAAGATATTTCTGCCTTAGTTTTTCCCTCTCATGTAAGATCAAAGAAACAAAAGACAAAGACTCAAGGCAACGCCAGGCGTCGCCAAGATGAGGCGTCGCCAAGATAAGGCGTCGCCAGGACAAGGCGTCGCCAGGACAAGGCGTCGCCGGGACAAGGCGTCGCCAGAAGTAGGCATCGCCAGATAAAGGAGCGGAGGTTAGATGCAAAGCAAGATAACAGGTATGCTCGGTATAAGTTAAAAATTCGGATGCCTAGTCCTTGAGTAGGGGTTAAGGGATTCTTTCGGGACACCCCCTCCTCAGGTATGAATAGCTAGCAATCAGATGTTAGACATGGATTAAAAATCCAGGTGCCTAGTCCTTGAGTAGGGGTTAAGGGATTCCTTCGAGACACCACCTCCTCAGGTATGAATAGCTAGCCCCGGTATCAGACGTTAGACGAAGGCTAAAATCTGGGTGCTTAGTCCCTGAGCAGGGGTTAAGGGATTCCTTCGGGACGCCCCCTCCTCAGGTAGGAACAGCTAGCCCCAGCGTCTGATGTTTAGAACACTTCGCCTTTGTGTTTTCAGACACCCTGAGGATGATACGGCGTTGTTGTAGTGGGCCCTCCTCAGGCGTGGGCACCAAGCGCGAAGAGATAAGGGCTAAGTCGCACCGGTGTTTAGACACCCCATGGGCGATACGACGTTGTTGTAATAGGTCTCTCCATGGGCGTGGGCACCAAAGCACGATTTTTGTCCCAAGTGTTTAGACAACGCTGAGGATACCCAGAGCAGGTCTCTCCTCGAGCGTAGACACCCAGTACAGGTAGGATAAGTCCTCCACGCCTTCGAGCAATGTCGAGGCCACAGAAGAACAAATAAGTCCTCCTCGCCCTTGAGCGATGTCGAGGCCAGAAAAGAAGAGACTCCCTTTTCATCCTAAAGCGATGAGAAAGTCAGTACTGCCTTCGGCTACGAGTGCCTCGGGCTGAAGAAAGGTAAGTAAGAAGAAGGTTGAAGATTTTATAAGTTCAGAGGGAGAAAGAAATTTGAAGATTAAGAAGAAGAAGCGTAAAAGGGTGAGTCATTAGAGACAAGAGAAATATGCAAAGGTAAAAATCCTCCTTCGCCTTTGGGCAATGACCAGGCAGGCGACACCTTCATGAGGAAGATTCCTTACAGATGCGAAGGCTAAGCAAGGTTCTAAGCGAAAGGGCCAAGAGAAGGGTGTGCCTCGCAACTTAAGAAGAAAGAATAAGAGGGAGAGTCACGTGCTACCTAAAGAGTTAAAGGTGAAGCAACGAAGAAATACATTGAAGGCAAGTACCAGTTGTGCCTTTGATATAGAAAAGAAAAGCAGAAACAAATAAAAGTGCAAGAGAAGCTAGAAGCGGACAAGAATGTGAAGATGAAATTTGAGTAGGCATTAAAGCAAATCAAAGGTTATAATTACAGATAAGGTTCATGATAATTACAAGTTAAGCAAAAGGTAACTATATACACGTCAAATGTTTTGTCAAACACAAAGTCAAGGCTATTCCTCAGAGTCCTCCAAAGGCACAAGTTTGCCATCGACCACTTCATTCAAGGGGCTACACCCAGAGATGTCGATGACAGGGTTTACACAGGCAGCTTGGACAAGAGCCTCTGCGAACCCATCGGTGAAACTGAAGGCAGCCTCCCCTATCAGCTTCTCCTCAGCAACCTTGAAGTTGGCAGCTTGAGTGGCCATCTCTTGGTCCTTGGAGGCCAAGGTAGAAGTTAGCTCTTGGACTTTGGCTTGGAGGGTGGTGTTCTCGGTGGCTAGTTGGGAGCATTCGCTAGTCTTTTCCTCGAGCGCAGCTTCGGTTTTCCCCAGTGTTTGCTCCCGATCAACACACTGGTTCTCGAGTTTCTTTTGCTGCGCCTCGGAGGTCTTCATCGCCGCTTCAAGATCAGCGACTTTTACACGAAGGGGCACCACTTGATTAAGGAGTTCAGCGTTAGCTTGCGCCACCTCGTGCAATCGCTTATTAGCCTCCTCTTTTGCTTTTTGTGCCACCCTCAGAGAAGTCTTGTACGCGTCCTCCTGACGCCCCCAGTGGGTGGCCAACCTCTCCTTCTCATCCTTCAGAGAGGCAACCTCTCTCTCTAGTGCTCAGAAGGCAGAGACTTCAACAGCCTTAGCCTTGGGCTGCGTGTGCCAGGTGTGGGTGCAAGACATGAAGGCGCTCATGTAATAGTAGAGGCTTTCTTTCTGGGGCCCTTCAGCTCGACCACGTGGGGACGACCTACCCAAGAAACCCCCTCAGTGAATCTTGCATGGGGAGGGGGAGTTCTGGGGCAAGTGGAGGAATGGTTGTGGGCTCAGCTTCGACCCCACCCTCCACATCCATCGCTTGAGGAGGGGAAGTGACGTTTGGAGGGTCCTCCCTCAAAGATTCAGCCCCATGCGAGGAGGAGGTAGCAGAAGTGACTGTCTGAGGGGCATGTTGAGTTCTTTGTCATTTGAAGACTTGCCCCCCACCGGAGTCTTCATCATCTGAAACCACCTCCACTACCCTTTTCCCTTTGTCAAGGGGGGCTGATGAAGTAGCAGCCTCGACCAGGGCAAGGGGCATGGCCGCGATGGGAGGTGGCGAGCACGGAGGCTGATTAGGAGAAGGTTGGACTGATGGAGTTGGTGGCGTCGTGGAAGGTTGAAGGCGAGAATTGGGAGAAGATGGAGAGGCGTTGGAGGTTGGAAGGGGGGACCCCCTTGCCTAACCTTCGTTGACTATCCATTTTAGAACCTGCACCAAGAAGATAAACATAGTAAAGGTTAGGCACAAGCTAAGTTACTACACAAGAAGAGCAGATAAATCATACATCAAGCAAAAACAAGCATAAGCAAAGAATAAAGGGTTAAAGGAGGTGGCTCTCATACTTATGTATTTTGCTAGAGCCTCAGCGTTGTACTCTAGGCTTATCAGGGTGGCGGTGTCGAAGCCCCCCGCGCTGGTCAGAATTTGACAAGCCTCTCGATCGTTCGAGGGCAACTCGTCCAGGGATTTGGGCTTCGCGGTCTTCACCTCCTTCACCCAGTACAGGGGGAAGCCGTCAAGGGCGGAGGGGTCAAAGTCAGAACAGCAAACCTTGAAGAATTTGCCCTTCCACCCCTTGAAAGATTGTTGGAATAAGGTCAGGAGAACCCTCCCAGGGATGTTGCTGAGGCTCACCCAGAGGCTCTTCCCCTGCTTCTTCACTTCGAAGAAATGAAGGAAGATGTCGACGGAGGGAGCGCGCCCGAAGAACCCGCACAATATGTCAAAGTCTTGACAAATGCCCAGCCATGGGGGTGCAGCTGGGCTGGGGCAATGTTGATCTCAGTTAGCAGTTCGCTCTCGAACCTAGAGAAGGGCAAGCGCATCCCTATGCGCTTGAAAACCACCTGGTAGAAGTAGAAAAAGGGGACCCCATTGTTGGTCCACTCATCCCCACATACAGGCTCCCCTAAGGTACATGGGAGCACTGCAATGTCGTCATCATGCCTTTTCGTGAAGGTACAATGGTCGTAGGCGCTTGACTCTCCTACGTGATCCCTCCAAGCTTTTGTGGAGACCAAGCTCGAGTACTCGTCGAGCAGTTCGTCTAGAGGGTTGGCCGTTGTTTTAGTACGTGCCATTGATGAAGAAACTGAAGAATGAAGAAGAGAAAAGGTTTAGCAAATAAGGTCAGGAAGAAAAGGGGGAAGAAACCCTACGAAAACCCCTACCCACGCGAGAAGTTCAGAAGGGGAGAAACAGAGAAATGAGGAAGAGAATATAGAAATACAAGAAAGATAAACAGTCCCAAGCAGTTATATCAGGCGCGATAAAGCTGAAAGAGGGTCATCGAATGCAAAAGTTCATACCTTTAAGTGTTCTGGGTTGGTGAAGATCGAAAATGCGGAGAGAGAACAGAGAGCGCAGAAGGAGCTTTGAGAAGATGAACAGTGAGGAATGTGAAGAGAGCAAATGGAACAGTTCCTTGAGCGCGCGATTTCGAAAGGTTATAACGTTAACTTGGAAGCGCCAACGACACTCATCCTCAGCCGTTGGATCAGCCACGTGTCGAAAGATTAAAGCGCAACTTAAGCCGTCACATCTCTGGTGCAGAGAATGTCGCGTCAGACGCTCAGAGAGCGTCACGTCAACTAATCAAAGGAATGTCATGTCAGCAGGAATGCCACGTGGATACTAGGGCGAGGCCTTAGTCTTTTTGCTGAAACAAGTGTCAGCTCAAGACCGGGGGGCTTGTGTACCGTCCCGTCCCCGGGCGTTGACCAAAGTTAGAGTCAAAGTCAAAGGTCAACGTATGGTGGGGCCCCTCGAGGGACCCAGGGAAGAAAGTCAACGAATTGACCGCTTGGGACGTCGCCAAGGTGGGGCATCGCCAAGGTAAGGCGTCGCCAAGACGATGCATCGCCTAGTGTAGGCGTCGCCTTGGTGAGGCGTTGCCAAGATGAGGCGTCGCCAAGGTGAAGGCATCGACAGTGCCGCCTCCCGATGCCCATGGGTAGGAAAAGACCGTGGAAGGGGCAACACCGTGAAAGGCCTAAGCTATTCAGAGCAGTGATAAAAAGAAGAGGAAGGTGGCTTTAAAGCCATAGTTCTAATACCAGAAGGAGGTAACCTGACTCGTGAAGTACCCATGCCACCGCTGGGAGACCCTGGGGCCGATACGACCCATGAGAGGGCCACGCCCAGGGGAGAACCACGTGCATGGTACGAGAGAAGGGTAGATACACTCCCAGGGCGAATGACTAGAGGTTGGGGCGCATGAGTTGGCACCCTGAAAGTCATCCCACGCGCTAGATGCACTTCAAGGAAAGAGGACTCGCACAAGGGAATAACCCTAAGTTGGGTTACGGCGTTGTGAGGCCCTCTGTGTAGAGCAGCGATCAAGTCAGAAGAACACGTGGCAATAAGCACTGAAAACATCAAGGCTTTCCTAAAAGTTCGCTAAGGTACGCGTTAATTCAGTTAAGTTTCGAACGTTTCGAGGGATATTTTTATACGCTTTCAATGCGCTTTAACGCGCTTTAAATGAGGGAGGTGGATAAAAAGGGGCCTTGGGACGTTTGAAAGGGATCCGAGTTTTGACCTAATTCTCACAGTAGTTTACACACACGTAAACCCTAGTTGTTTCGCTGCGCACCCACTGTACGCACAGACAATTAGGGCAACACAATATTAGTTACTCAGTATTTTCGACCACCTTCAGAGCATCCAGTCACGGTGTTCCGATACGGAGGTGTGTCACCCTTTGATGTTTCTCGCTAGCTAACTTGATCGTCGGAGTGCAAACGGCCGCGAGGGCACCCCTTTGTTCACTTCTTCAGGTACTCACAGACGGAGCAGAACGAAGGTCCCCTAGCTCGCGAGGACAAGCCACGCGCAAAGACGGTCCCGGTCAACCGGCGGGAACAAGATACATTCAGGCGCAATATATCTATAAGAGGACAAAGGAAAAAGGAATCATTATGTTAGTATCTTTAGTTTCATCTTAAAATTAGTGTTATTTTTTGAGCATTGTTATGAAATGAGTCATGTACCCAAAGAAAATACTAGACAACTTACCCACCTAAAAGTTCCGACCACACGTGTGGTCACATGTGAATTTGCATCAACTGCTAATTTGGCTAGCCCAAAATCTTAGACATATTAAAATGAAAAAAAAAACATGAACAACTAGCTTTAGAATATCACTGTAATTGATAATATCCAACTTAGAATTATGGGAAGCGGAATGCATACTCACTTCAAAGTTGTAGTCTAAAAGACTGGTTGTTGACTTGATATCCCTGTGAATAATCCGAGGATTGCCTGTGCACAGCATACCATTCATTACCAGAAATCATTATACTTGATACCAGCTTATAGAATCTAGCTACACTGAAGTAAAAGAAAAACTTCCCATTTTTTAACGTCCCTAACTTCAATGACTGTTTCTAATAAAATAATTCATAGAAGAAAGAAGAACAAATTATATTTTTGCATCTCTCATACCATGTATGGAAATTTGCAGTCACATTTTTTTTGCCAACTTCATACATAAATTCAAGTTCCTTAATTCAAGAGCTTACAACAACACCATGAAATCAAAGATATGTTAAGGATTGATAATTACAATCTTCATGGAAATAAGCTATTCATTTGGCTGCTCCAGCCACAATTTTAACACGATTCGTCCACTCCAACACTGGCATACCTTCTCCTTAATTCAATCAAATTCTCTTAGTAAGCTAAGATTAGATTTAGTTAAAAATATCATGAAAAATAGTCATGTAGCATACCTATAGCGCATGTTCAAAACACAAGCAACGTGAAAATGGAGAAATGTGTAAACTTCAAAGATGAGTGGATGAGTAAGGTAACTACAGAGGCCATAATAATAACAAAAGAGATATTTATAAGGTTTAAGATTCAAACATTGTACCAAACAAAGCATCTAATAAAATAAGGCTAACAACTGAAACAATATTTCTTCCCAATCAACCAAACAAACAAACAAGCCTTTCAAATGATTTTTTTTTTTAAATTTGCACCCAAGAACCCAATGGCGATCTCTAACTTGAGGAGATAATAAATAGAGAGATCCAAGCATATAAAAAAAGGCATATAAAAAACATTTAAAAAAACAATTGTGTAAAGTAGTATAATTTAGGTAACCAAATTTGATGATATTGTTGTTAATTGGAATGAAAATGAGCTTCACGAAGAAATCCACAAACCCCATCACGAAGAAACCAATTGTGGTATGCACGACAACCTTGGAGAATTCTAAAATACAAAATGCATCGGAAATGTTAAAATCCACTGCACACAGATTCGTATCGAATTGAAATGGAAGAAGCAAAATTGGAATTAGGGTTTCACCTTTGTTATCGAGTTTGTGGCAGCTCTTCATAAGACTTCACCTTTGTTAAAACGTAACATCTAATTTGTAGGTCATGGGAGCTTTGATGTTTCAAATCTATGATAAAGGTTGAAGTTGTGCTGCTTTTGGTTTGGGCTTTGTCTAGGTTGTTTAGAATTCTTGTAAAGATCATTCCTAGTCCCTTGCACAAGTTTGCTCAATCTATTTTAAAAGAGAAAAGTGTTTTTCTAAGCAAAGAGAAAAACAACCAGTTGAAACCACGATATAATCGATTGTTTGTCACTTAGCTTGTTTGAATGTTTTAAAATTGTTTTTGACTTGGTTAAATAACTTTCTAACCAATTCAACCGGTTAAAACGACTTTTCAACCGGTTGATTGTCACATTTTCATAACAACTTTTTAAAAACCTGTTAATCTGTTTTGCAATTAAACACTAGTACAAAATTCTTCAATAACGACACCTTTCAAAGACGGTTTAGAGACAACCATCGTTAAAAACTAGGCGGTGGCACTGCTGTAATTTTTTCAAAAATTTTTTGGACTTTTAACGACGGTTCACCCCAGAACCGTCGTTAAAAGTAACGGGGGGTGAGAATTAACGACGGTTCCCCCCAGAACCGTCGTTAAAAGTGGCGCCCATGGGATTTAACGACGGTTCACCTCAGAACCGTCGTTAAAAGTCTTTTTTAAAAATTAAAACTGCACGCTCCCACTCTCAGAAACTTACTTCCTTCTTTCTCACTTCCTTTCAACGAGCCCTATTCCCGCGCCAACTGCGACCCAACCACAACCGCGAACCCCGACCGCGCCGCGAACCCCACCGCGCCGTGACTGCGACCCAACCACGACCGCGCCCCCACCGCCGTGACTGCGCCGCGAACGCCGACTGCATCGCCCCCCACCGCGCCGTGACTGCGCCGCGAACGCCGACTGCGCTGCGAACCCCACCGCGCCGCGAATCCGACCGCGCCCCACCGCGCCGCGAACCCCGACCGCTCCGCGACCGCGCCGTGACCGCGCCCCCACTGCGCCTTGACCCGCGAACCCCGACCGCGATCCCGCGACCGCGCCGACCGCGCCTCTGCCACAGCGACCGCGCCTCTGCCCACCGCGCCGCAACCCGCGAACACGACCGCGCCTGCGAACTCCGACCGCTCCGCGACCGCGCCGTGACCGCGCCCCCACCGCGCCGTGACCCGCGAACCCGCGACCGCGCCTCTGCCACAGCGACCGCGGCTCTACTTCCGCGTACCCGCGCCCCTGCCGTTGCACCTGCGACCGCCATTCACGCCTACGTGACCGTCCATCCATTTGAGGTTAGTGTATTCTTATTTATTATCACCTATATTTTGAAAGTATTCGTTTTGAGTCATTATATACTGTTTTGACATATTGAACGCACTGGTTCTGAGTCCGGAGGTGTCCGACCTTCGGCAATTTTCAGTAATTATATATTGTTTTGACATATTGAACGCACTGGTTCTGAGTCCGGAGGTGTCCGACCTTCGGCAATTTTCAGTCATTATATATTGTTTTGACATATTGAACGCACTGGTTCTGAGTCCGGAGGTGTCCGACCTTCGGCACTTTTGTTTTATTTTTTCATGATTACATATTGAAAGTATTGGTTCTTAGTTTAGCAGTTCTATGGATCGGAGTTGGATTAATACATCACGAATAAGTGATACTTACGAAAAAGGGGTGGAAGAGTTCATACAATTCGCAGAACATAATGCCGTTAGTTATAAGAATGGAGTAAGGATAAGGTGCCCTTGTATCAATTGTTTAAATGGAAGGATATTGAGTGTTTCTGAAATTAGAGAACATCTTTTGTGTGATGGATTTTTGAAAAGTTATACAACATGGACGTGGCATGGTGAACTGTTAGACTTGCCAAGTGTGCACGGAGGTTCGGACGAAGTGCATTTCTCAATGGATGATAGATTAGAAGACATGATTCGTGACGTGGGAGCAGAATCATTTGCTAATGTAGTTTTTGAAAATATGTCTAATGATGCAGAGACTCCTTTGTATCCTGGTTCAACTAACTTCACACGATTATCAGCAGTGTTAAGGTTGATGAATTTGAAGGCAATGAATGGATGGACCGACAAAAGTTTTACAGAATTGCTTCAATTGCTTAAGGACATGCTTCCAGAAGGAAATACCTTGCCCAATCGAAATTATGAGGCGAAAAAAATACTCGTATGGAGTATAGAAAAATACATTCATGTCCTAACGATTGTATTTTATACAGAAATGAGTATGAAGATTTAAGAAGATGTCCCAGGTGTGGTTTGTCACGCTATAAGGTTAAGGTTGGTCAGAATGATGAAATTGATGAATTGACAAAGGAAGGTCCTCCTGCTAAGGTTGTTTGGTATCTTCCGATAATTCCAAGGCTTAAGCGTTTGTTTGCAAATGCAGATGACGCTAAAAACCTTAGGTGGCATGCAGATAATAGAAAATGTGATGGATTACTTCGTCATCCTGCTGATT
Source organism: Phaseolus vulgaris (assembly GCF_000499845.2). NCBI lineage: Eukaryota > Viridiplantae > Streptophyta > Magnoliopsida > Fabales > Fabaceae > Phaseolus > Phaseolus vulgaris. The sequence continues at coordinate 233,760 of NW_027174092.1, forward strand.
CTTTGCAGTGGAAGAATATTGATAAAGAATTTCCTGAATTTGGAAAAGAATCAAGAAACTTAAGACTTGGATTGGCAACTGATGGAATGAATCCCTTTGGAAATTTAAGTAGTAATCATAGTTCATGGCCCGTTTTGTTAGTGATTTACAACTTACCTCCTGCGTTGTGTATGAAGCGCAAATACATGATGTTATCTATGATGATCTCTGGTCCAAAACAACCTGGAAATGACATAGATGTTTATCTTAATCCATTGATTGAAGATTTGAAATTATTGTGGAATGAAGGGGTTGATGTGTTTGACGCGTTTAAAAATGAATCTTTCCGATTGCATGCGATGTTGTTTTGTACTATCAATGACTTCCCTGCATATGGGAACTTGTCAGGTTATAGTGTGAAAGGCCATAGAGCATGTCCAATATGTCAAGACAAGACATCTTATGAGCAGTTGAAACATGGAAGAAAAACCGTGTATCTTGGTCATCGTAGATTTCTAAAGAAATATCATCCGTATCGTCGATTGAAAAAAGCTTTTAACGGATACCAAGAACATGACATTTGTCCCACTCCATTAAGTGGTGTTGAAATTTATGAAAAGATCAAAAATGTTAATGTGACTTTTGGAAAAATGAAGAAGAAGCAAACGGTGAGTGAAATATGGAAAAAGAGATCAATCTTTTTTGATCTTCCGTATTGGTGTAAGTTGGATGTTAGACACTGTCTAGATGTAATGCACGTAGAGAAGAATGTGTGTGACAGTCTAATAGGAACACTTCTGAACATTAAAGGCAAAACAAAGGATGGTGTGAATGCACGTCTGGATTTGATTGAAATGAATATACGAGAGGAATTGGCACCGAGAGAAGTTGGTAAACGTACATACTTGCCTGCAGCGTGTTACACTTTGTCAAAGAAAGAGAAAACAAGTTTTTGTGAATGTCTTAAAGGTGTTAAGGTACCACAAGGCTACTCTTCAAATGTGAAGAGTCTTGTATCTATGAATGATTTGAAACTAATTGGCTTAAAGTCACATGATTGTCACGTTCTAATGCAACAATTATTACCAGTGGCTATTCGTGGAATCTTGCCCAAAAATGTTAGGCATACAATCACTCGACTATGTTCATTTTTCAATTCCATATGTAGTAAAGAGATTGACTCTCAGAAGTTGGATGAACTTGAAGAAGAAATAATTGTTATCTTGTGTCAACTCGAGATGTTTTTTCCTCCATCTTTTTTTGATATTATGGTACACTTGGTTGTTCATCTTGTAAGAGAAATCAGATTGTGTGGGCCAGTTTATATGCGATGGATGTATCCAGTTGAACGATACATGAAGATTTTGAAGGGATATGTGAAGAATCAATGTCGTCCAAAAGCTTCCATTATTGAAAGATACATTTCAGAAGAATCTATTGAGTTTTGTTCCGAGTACATGTCAAAAGCCAAATGTATAGGAGTTCCTGAAAAAGGTTGGCACTCTCGTAGATTCATAAGTAAATCTTCAAGAGGTGTACATGTCATAAGCAAATCTAGAGAAGAGGTTCTGCAAGCACACTTGTATATCTTGAATAACACTGATGAGGTGTTACCATACTTAGATACACACAAAGACATTGTCAAATATAAAAATCCAAGACAATCAGAAAAATGGGTGTTAATTGAGCATAACAAAACTTTCATGTCATGGTTTAAGCAACAAATAATGAATGATCCATCAGCATCTGAAACATTAACATGGCTTGCAAACGGTCTCAAATTTGATGTTTTATGTTGTTCTGGCTATGAAGTAAATGGTTGTTTGTTTTACACAAAGTCTCGAGATGATAGGAGTACAGTGCAAAATAGCGGAGTCACCTTGGAGGCAGAGTCTATGCAGTTTTCAACTGCAAAGGATCAAAATCCTGTTGTGGGATCAATGCCTTATTATGGTGTCATAGTAGAGATTTGGGAAGTTAATTATACCAAGTTTACTGTACCTGTTTTCAAATGCAAGTGGGTTGACAATAAGACTGGTGTCAAAGTTGATGAATCAGGAATGACTTTGGTTGACTTTCGAAAGATAGGTTATCATGACGAACCATTTATAATGGCACATCAAGCTTCCCAAGTTTTCTATATCCAAGATCCTACGTTTGACCACTGGTCTGTTGTGCTACATGGAAAAAACAACATAATGACCCAGAAGATACAAACAATGACATTTGTGAGATTGAATCACTTACAAGAACGACCATCAATAAAGAGTACGAGGATGTTGCTGATGTTGTACATGCAACTCGAAATGATCATGATGAAGGAATATATATTTGTATGTACATGTGATTCATGTTTAGTTTTACAATATATTTCATTTTCATTATATTTCATATTCTTGATGCTTATTATATTTTTTTGATAACAGGAACATGGCAGATGATAAAGTTTCCCATTCAAAAACTGGTAGAGGACCTACAAGATTGAAGAATATGTTTAAGAAGATAACTAAAGATGACAAAATACCTTTGTCTATTGATATCCACACTGGTGTGCCCACTGGGCAACATGCAAAGAAATATAGGAGTTATCTCGGAGTACTTTCTCGTGAAAGGATCTCTATCTTAACTCAGTCCTGGGATCACGTGACTGACCACGAGAAAAACATGATTTGGCAAGATATTCTGGTATGTAACTGTTTTTACTTTGCTAAATCTAAAGTTCTTTTATACTTTGTTTTTGTTTATGAACTAATTCTTTCAAACAATGTAGACACATTACAACATCCCGAATGTGGAAATCTTGAAAGCGAAGGTTCTTTCAGATGTGGGTGTCAAGTTTCGTCAGTTTAAATCAAAATTGACAACAGATTATATATATGGGAAAAGGAAAGAAGAAAATCCTTGTGCAAAATATGCATCCATTGATGAAGAAACTTGGCAGCAGTTTGTCAATATTCGACAAACTGAAAAATGGCAGGTTAGTATCACTTTTATATTTGAATATAGTTTATATTAACGTATTACTAAATTTTGAGTGTTATGATAGGAGGTTCGAAACAAAGCAAAAGCCAATTAGGCACATAATGATACCCCACACTTATTGTCTCGTGGTGGTTATAAGTTGCTAGAGCAGAGGATGCTTGAAGAAAAGATTCAAGCACGTTCTACTTCCATTGAGGAAATGAATAGTGTAGATTCTTTAAGACCTCCATCCCCACCACTCCGACATGAGATGTGGAAGGGTGCCCGTATAAACACATTAGGGACATGGAGTTCTAAGTCTACAGAACAAACAGTTGAACGCATTGTAAGTTTGACAATTTCTTTTCAATGTGTTATTTTAAATTCTATGTGTTATTTTAAATTCAATGTGTTGAAGTTTGTCAATTTCTTTTCATTTGTTTTAGGATTCTCTTAATGAGCAATCAACACAGGGGACTTTTAAACCATGTGGTCGCAATGATATTCTTAATGTTGCTCTCGGACGACCTGAACACCCTGGACGTGTTCGTGTAGCTGGATATGGGGTTGGGATTCGGTCATACTTTGGACCTCCATCACACAGCAAGGAACAATTGTCCAATGAACCTAGCCAAGAGTATTTACTACAACTACGTGAGCAGTTAAAGGCTGAGGTAACTCAAGAGCTTAAAGAAAGCTTCATGGAGGAGTTTAGTGCGCGAATGGAAATGGAGTTCAAAAAGCGGTTGGAGGGTTTAGGACACTCACAGCAACCACCTACTATGGTAGAAGATGAACCACCTCCGCCTCCTATTAAGAAAGTCAGCACTAAAGGGAGTTGTTCGGCAGTTGATCTATCAGGGGATGACTTTGGCTCAACTAGCCAATGCGAATTATATGTTGAGTGTCATTCTTTGACCCGATTCGTTGCCTTGGGTAAGTGTTATGAAGGGGTCACAATGTTACACAATGTGCCTCTTCCTTCTAATTTGATGAAGGTCACGGTGGAGAAGGTCCTTTATGGTGATCTTGCAGTTCCTGTGCCGACATCAGAGGTGACAATTGTGGCAGAGGCATTACATACTTTCGTTGCCTGGCCTAGACATCTCGTCAGACCTATAGACTCTATGGTATATATTTGCACTAATACTAATACAATTATGATATATTACATTCTAACTAATTTAAGTATTTTTTGTTTTGATGAGTAGCAGGAACCTAAGACAAATTTGCCTCTGGGAAAGAAGAAAATAGTCTCCATTGATGATCCTCTGGCGGCATTGGTGGAAGTTGCTATAGCTTTAGATACAACCGTCTTAGAGGTTCCATGGGATGCTAATGTTTTTGGAAGGCATAGTAATCTACCGTTGTACGTTCACATGTCTGATTTGTTGGACCTTGCATCCGGAGATCAAGAGATTAACATAACAGTTCTGCAATTATGGATGATGTAAGTTCAAATTTTAAATTCTTTATACTTTTGATTTATTAAATATATTAGTACTAACTTATTGAAATTTAGGTATCTTTCTGGATTATGCTTTGATGAGGGGAAACATAATATATATGGGTTTTTAGACCCTCAAATCACTCAATCAATTGGAAACAAGAAGTCGGAAACACAAACATACATCACCACTGCCTTAAAGAATGGTGGAAAACACATTTATTTTGCTCCGTACATCCATGAGTAAGTTCTTATTTATTAAATAAGTTTTAATAAATTATTGAAATAAGAGAAACTAATTAACTGATTTGTTATACAGGCGTCATTGGCAACTATTGATCATATCTGTTCAAGATCATACCGCTGCATGGTTTTGCTCCTTGCATAAAAAACCTCCTGCCTATTTTAAAAACATTATAGATAGGTACGACAGTTTCATTTAACATTTATTATTACTTATATATTATATAATGTTATGTATTCTAACATGAAATCTTATTATTTTAGTGCTTACTTTGGATATAATATGTTGTCTGGGAGGAGAACTTCAAACGCACAAAAACTCACTTGGATGTACCTTAAGGTATTTAAAGTATATTTGTTCACTTAATTTAATGTGTTTCACTCATTCATTTAATACATTTATTTTCACATGCAGTCCAACAGGCAACCTAAAAATTATGAGTGCGGTTATTATGTTATGCAGTGGATGTTGACTATTTTGCAAGCTGAAATTAAGAAAGGTTGGGATAAGGTAATACCTCAATACAATAAACACTTTAAAATTTGAGATTTATTAATCATGCACTAATTCAAAATATTTCAAATGTCACAGTTGTTCAACGACCAACACCCGCTAGATTTAGAAGCATTGGAGTATGTGAGAACAACATGGTCAAAGTATTTTGTAACCATGTATAACACTCTAGTATAGATAAATCATTACAATGACAAATTTTTTCATATATTACCAAACTTTTTTGTATTTATGTTATAATTTGTTGTATGTAATTTTTATATTTAAATTATGATTTGAAATGTTTTTATTTTCTGGAATTGAAAACTTTATGCAGGTTATTTGAGATTTTTTAAAAAATAAATTTTTTTATTTTTTTTAATGAATACATATAACGACGGTTCCACTTGGAACCGTCTTTAAAAATGCACACATATAACGACGGTTCCTAGAGGAACCGTCGTGGAAAGTCACACATATAACGACGGTTCCTAGAGGAACCGTCGTTGAAAGTCACATTAAATTTTTTTTGGGGGAATAGAAGCCACTTTTAACGACGGTTCCCAGAACCGTCGTTAAAAATTCATACCTTTTAACGACGCCTGTAATAACGACGGTTCTGGAACCGTCTTTAAATGTCGATTTTAACCGTCGTTAATTTACCTTTTTGTACTAGTGAAATCTTAATTGTTTTGGCTCATGATTGTTGCCAAGAACGACTAGTTTTGAGAGCTATAAATATGGCTTTCCTTTCAAAGCCAACAACAACAAGATATATATCAAATACAGTGAGATTGAGATTGTTTTTTTTAAAGAAGTTGTACAGGCCAGACCTCAGCTGAAGAAGAGGTCGACATCAGATGTCGACATCGGACCTCGGTGGTTCCACAGTAATAATGGGCCACGTAAGTTGGGCCCCACAAATAACGTGAATTAACACCCAGATATCAGAAAGACCTAAGTCACGAGAAGATCATGCATGGGGTGTGTATAGTACATTCGGATACGGCACAAGCAAGTGTTCCCTGGAGGCGCTAAGGCCCGTTAGGGTTAGGGTTTCTAGGGAAAGACTGCATGCATGACACGTGAATACTTAGGGAGAGTCACTGAAAGATTTCTTAAACAACTTCGGGGCATAGGTGGTGAAGTTGCACACCAAGGACGAAGACATGACGGTGCATGCCTTCAGGAAGGGAGTGATGCAAGGACCCTTCAGCGACTCGTTGATAAGATGTTGCCCAAAGACGTTCTGCGATATCTGACATCGAGTTGTGGCCCACATCGTCGCAGAAGGAGAGGTCATAGAAAAACGTGGAAGTGTTTGCCTTGTCCGACCTCGGGGAGTTGGTCGTCCTTAGCTTATGAGGGTACATGAGGCCACGACGGAGAATAAAGCTCCAGGGGCACAACCACCGTATGAAGCAAGAAAGCCCTAGACCAACGCATGCACGAGGGAAAACGCCCCCTCCAGACACAATTTTCGGGTGGACCTTAAGGAGCTGATCACCATCCTGATAAGTGCCTAATTTCAGTAATATTTCATATTAAAATATAGGCACTTATGAGGATTTATGGCTAAATTTATATATAAAATAATCCCTAATTTATAAATTTATACCTTTTTATATTTTTTATGATCTTTATTTGAATAAGAGTATTTTATTCCCAAATTTGTTGTTAATTGCAGATTTCTAGGAAGATTGGAAATTTGGATTAAAGAGGAATGATTTAAGCTAAAAAGAGAAAGTTGGAAGGTCCCATAATGGAAAAAGATACAAAGAAAGATTGGGCCTTTATTATTACTTAGCCCATTAGCGTGAAATAGGAAGTAACCTAACCCTAGAAAATTAGGTTAAATAGGGGGCTAGAGACTCAACCTTAGGGTGCCAGATTGAGAGGAAAACACCATACAGTGAATTGTAACTCAATTGGGAGAATGGAAGGTGCTAGAAGTATGCGTGGCTAATTCTACCCTTTGGGATTGGGAGTAATTTGCTCAAACTCTTATGTATTGAGGTGATATCTTATATATTAATATTCAGTTCTTGATTGATTACTGATATTGTTGTTTTACTTTTAATTTTCTGTGACAAATTGAGAATCTTAAATCTGACCGGGAGGTATTTTTAGGGTTCGAACCTAAACAACAATACTTAACATATTTGAGTGCTAGGAATAGATTTGAAATGTTAATTGCTAACGTCTGAGCTTCGTTCTAAGTGTTGGGTTTAATAGTGCCAAAGTTCAAGAGGGGGGGTGAATTGACCTTTTAAAACTTTCTCGCAGAAACAATGTTTAACCCAGTTTTACAGAAAATAAATCGATTTATGTGAAAATGAACAGATTTATTTCAGCACTGTTTTTCTGTTTGAAACGCTTTTAATAAGCAAGGTTAATCACAAGACTATGAAGATAGTTTTTCCAGATGTACACACTCAGATATCAGATTGAAAAACAGTGAAACACCAAAACAGCCAACTTCAGTTTCAAGCAAGTGATTAAGGTTCAATTGATAGCATGCTAGTTAATTGAGTGACCTTTGCAAACAAGCTGTTCCAGTGGCTTTTATCAGACTATGAGTGTTCTTCTTGATGTCAAGCAATTTTCCAGAAATTAAGAACAATGAATCACAGAACAGCAAGCTTCAACTTTAAGCAATTGTTTAAGGTTCAATTAATAGCATTGACAGTTTCTTGAGCAGCCTATCACAGTCAATCTGTTCCAATGGTTTTTAGCAAATTATATATGTTCTTATCAGATTCGAACACCTTTTTCAGAAATCAAGAACAGTATGCACAGTGCCCAGAAAGAACAGATTTATTTTCAATTGAACATATTTATTTCTTTGCTGCTTTATCAATTATGCAGAAACGAAATTGCAGAGAGTGAGAGAGAATGAACACAAGCAATTATACTGGTTCACTCAACTGAGCTACATCCAGTCTTCACCAACAACAGGTGGAAATCACTAACACACAGTACAACCAAGTACAATTCACACTGTTCTTGAAACCTACAAGAACTTAGGTACTCTTGCTGAAAAAACCTATTTCAGCATACACACACACCCACTCTTCAAGAACACCTATCAAGAAGAGTGTTCAACCAAACTATTACAAGAAAGAGATGTGAAACGACTACACCTGATTGAGGATACACAGATCTGCCTTAAACCAGTAGGCAAGATTGCTAGAACAGTAGCTGCACCTCACATCAAGCTTTTGGAACCAAACCAAGAACAAGCACTTTGTGATTTTTGAAATCTTTGAAGAACAAATGCTAATCCTTTGAAAACACTTAACTCTCTGCTGTCAAAACTTGTTTTTGCAAATGTATGAATTGTTATTAAACTCAGAAACAAGTTTGCATTTTATAGAAAGCCAGCTTATAACAGAATTTTGAAAAACAGTTAAAGCTGTTATAAAATGAACAGATTGAAAATAAAATGAACTGATTTATTTTCAAAAGCAGTTAGAGAATTTGTTAAGTGAGGAGACTTAGTCAACCATTCTGGTGTTGAGATAAAACTGAAAAATGTTTAAGCCTGACATGGCACCAGAGACAAAAAGAATCTATTCATTTACAGATGAACAGATTTATTTTTCAAAACGAAAACAGAGTAAGTTTAACAATTTAAAACTCAGTCGTTTTGAAAAGAAGAAGACTTAGTCAAAATACCTGATGCACAAAATCTAATTTTTACAAGACTTTAGCCAAGACATCAGTGAAAAAAATGAATCTGTTTATTTAGAAAAGAACAGATTTATTTTTATGCAGTAAACGTGTTTTTGTGTAAAACATGTGAAAAACAGTTTAAGAAAACTTATGCTTGTTCTTATCACATGGCCAGTGGTTATGAGGTGAGTTACTCAGCAAAAAGCCACTCTTAGACAACCTCTAAGCACTAACTAAGACATACTTAAAGCAAAGCAAAAATACACATGAAATGTACATAAAAGTCTTCATCAAACACTACATATAAGTCTTCATCAAACACAATCTCCCCCTGTTTGATGGAGACAAATCCCCATAGCTAACCTCATAGCTTTGTTGCTTTAAGCACTTGCACTACACCAGATTTTAAACCAGAATTGCACCTGCACTGCACCAGATTTTAAACCAGAAAAAAACAACAGTATTGCATAGCATAAGACATGGTTTTAAGGTGCAGAATTAACTCCCTGTTTCAGCTAGCTTCACCTAGCATGGTGAGCTATTTTTCTCCCCCTTTGGATTCATCAAACAGCATATAAGCATAGGGAATAAAGGGATATAAAGCAGAAACCATAATTATAATAGTTCAGAAACAGAAAACCAAATTGTTCAACATTACAGAAACTTTAAAACTGATAAAGAAAGCATTAAAAGCAGAAAACTACTGATCCTTGTAGTAAAGCTCTGCAAGTTGTGCCTGAACTCCTTCAATCTGATTATCAAGGTGTTGGAACCTTGCATGAGTAGTCTCAAAGTGTGCCCTTTGTTCTGCAGACATGACATCAAGACGATACAGCACTTGCCTCTCAAACATAGACATTGGTTCTCCACGGTATTCTGGACTTTGATAGGCAACTATGGCATTTGCAGCAACTTCCTCATGTTCAGATTGGGCAGCAGGTGAGTCATCATCCATAGGAACAGCTTCATCCTCATCCTCATGTTCTGCTTGAGTGTCCTTCTCCTTGAGAACCACCCACTTGTTTTCAATTTTGTGAAAGCCCATTTTGGTGAGAGTTGAAGTATCAATCTCACTTACAGCTTTGATAGGGTCATTTCTCTCATTTGTAACATCAACACCAAAGTAATCAATTAATTTGGAAACAAGAATAGCATAGGGAAATCTGTAATCAGCCAACCTTTTTGACTTGAGCATGTGTTCATTGACAATGAACACCCAGTTTACCTTAATCTGGTTCATGATGCAATATAGGAGAATGAGATCCTCTTCATGTAAGACAGCATGGTTTGTCCCTCTTGGAATCAGTTGCCAAGCTATGATGTATGCAACTAGACGTGGAGTGAGGTTCAAATGCCCTGCATGGAACCTGTTTATACTCTCTGTAGGATTCCTCATGCAACTCTTATAATATTGCAGCTTGTTGAATTCTGAAATTCCACTGGTATTTCCTTCCCTACTTTTAGTCCAGCATATTTTATTCCAGCCACAGAATTCCACACCTCACTTGTGATCTTCATCTTGGTCCCTTTCACATAAGAGACAACATTCTTCCCATCCAATGTGAGGTTAGTATAAAACACTTTAACCAAGTCAGGATAAACATTACCCGTTAATTCCAGCATCTTTTTCAGTTTCTGGTGCTTCAACACAGCCCTTGTTTCTACCAATTTTTCAGATTTCAGCCAGTTGAAATCCAGCACCTTGGGTATGTTGATCTGCTTCCTGCTTGTTTCATGAATGTAGGCATTGATGCCTTCTTCATTTCCAGCGAACCATCCTTCTAACACACCTTGAGACGTGGTTTGCTTTCCCTTGCTTTTCTGTTTTTGTCTTGAAGACGAAGCCATGTTTGAACCTGAATTCTTTTCTTGATTTCAAATGGTGAGAATAGAAAGAGAATGGCCAATGTGGGTAGCAAGGATTCACACAGATTTATAGCAGAATAAATGGATTGATATGGCAGTTATGAGTGGATATGCATGAAGATATTATGCTCTGAATTTGTGTAGAGAATCTTTGAAAATATGCACCAAATATTTAGGGTCACGATGCATACACTCAAATTCTTATTGAGCACCCAAACCATCAAATCGATTACATAACCATGACCAAAACCGTCAAAGGTACAGAGGTTAATGCCCACTAAGTCAGTCAAGCAGTCAAAGATCAAAATTTCTCTTTCCTAGTCATCAATGCATATCAGTGCAGAAAATAAACACATTTAATTGCGAATAAATAGATTTAATTTTTTACTGCTATGTACAATTGACACTTATAATACCCAATTCATTAAGCAGAAAATTAAACCTATCTTTAGCTAATGGTTTTGTAAACAAATCAGCAAGTTGTAAATCAGTACCAATGAACTTAATATCACATGTTCCATTAAATATGTGTTCCCTTAGAAAATGATGCCTAATTTCAATGTGTTTGGTTCTTGAATGCATGACAGGATTTTTGGTTAAGTTGATTGCACTTGTATTATCACACAGTAGAGGTATATGGTTAAGTAAGATACCAAAATCATTCAATTGTTGTCTTAGCCATATAGTTTGAGCACAGCAACTCCCTGCTGCAATGTATTCTGCTTCACCAGTGGAAAGAGCTACACAAGCCTGCTTTTGCATTGCCATGAGATCAAGCTTGATCCAAGCAAATGACAGGTTCCACTTGTGCTCTTCCTGTCAATTTTGCAACCTGCAAAATCTGAATCAGAATATCCAGTTAAGCTTAATGAAATATTACCTGGATACCACAAGCCAACTTCTTTAGTTCCTTGCAAATACTTCAAAATCCTTTTGACAGCATTGTAGTGTGATTCTTTAGGAGCAGATTGAAACCTTACACACATGCACACTGCAAACATTATATCTGGCCTGCTGGCAGTGAGATACAGTAGTGATCCTATGAGTCCTCTGTATTTGATTTCATCAACAGAAATTCCAGCTTCATCATGATCCAAATGACAGCTTGTTGAGAAGGGTGTGCTGATTGGTTTACACTTGTCCATTTCAAGTTTCTTCAGCAGATCCTTGCAATACTTAGCTTGACTTAGGAAAATGCCATCCTTGAGTTGTTTGACCTGCAAGCCTAGAAAATAGTTCAACTCACCCATCATTGACATTTCAAACTCACTCTTCATGACTTTCACGAAAGCTTCACACAATTCTCCATTGTTTGATCCAAAAATGATATCATCCACATATACTTGTACTAGAATTGAGTCATCTCCTTTCTTCTTAATGAACAAGGTCTTATCTGATGTGCCTCTGTCATAGCCTTGTGAGGTGAGAAAATCACTTAGCCTCTCATACCATTGCCTAGGAGCTTGCTTGAGTCCATAGAGAGCCTTTTGGAGTTTGAACACATATTTTGGATGTTGATGGTCTTCAAAACCTGGTGGTTGTGAGACAAATACCTCTTCATTTATATAGCCATTTAGAAAGGCACTCTTCACGTCCATTTGAAATAGCTTGAACCCTTTGATGCATGAAAAGGCAAGCAGCAGTCTAACAGCTTCTAACCGAGCCACTGGTGCATATGTCTCATCATAGTCTATTCCTTCTTCTTGATTGTACCCTTTAGTTACAAGCCTAGCCTTGTTTCTGGTGATCACTCCATGCTCATCCATCTTGTTTCTAAATACCCATTTTGTTCCAATTACATTCATCTCAGGTGTTCTAGGAACAAGAGTCCAGACCTCATTAAGAGCAAACTGATTTAGTTCCTCTTGCATAGCTAAAATCCAGTTGCTGTCCTTGAGAGCTTCATTCAAATTCTTGGGTTCAACTCGAGATACAAAGGTCATTGCTTCACAGAAATTGTTCAAGGATTTTCTAGTTGACACTCCTTTCTCAATGTTTCCAATGACATTATCAAGGGTTAAGTCTCTTGGGGTTTTCCACTCTTTTGGCAAACCTGCAGCTGCAGTAGATTCTTGTATAGCATGTGTATCAGCAGTATCAAAATGAATCGATTCATTTTGATTTAAAACAGATTTAAATTCATTACTGTCAGGTTCATCAGCAGTTTTAGATAGGCTATGATCAGTTTCATAAAAAACAACATGCATTGATTCTTCTACTATAAGCAGCCTTTTATTGAAGACTCTATATGCATGACCATTCAAAGCATAACCAATGTGCACACCTTCATCAGATTTAGCATCAAACTTACCAAGATTTTCTTTGCCATTATTCAATACAAAACATTTACACCCAAATACTCTAAGGTGACTCACACTAGGTTTTCTGCCCTTATACAATTCATATGGGGTTTTCTTAAGAATTGGTCTTATTAAGGTCCTATTTAAGACATAACCTGCAGTATAAACAGCATCAGCCCAAAAATACTCAGGAAGCTTAGATTCATTTAACATAGTTCTAGCAAGTTCCTCTAGTGATCTATTTTTCCTTTCAACTACACCATTTTGTTGGGGTGTCCTAGGGGCTGAAAAGGTGTGAGCTATCCCATGCTTCTCACAGAACCTCTCAAACTTAGCATTTTGAAACTCTCCCCCATGATCACTTCGAATTGATTTAATGCAGCAACCATTTTCATTTTGCAGAATTTTTGCTAATTTCTTAAAGGCAGTGTAAGCATCATGTTTATGTGCAAGAAATAAAGTCCATGTAAATCTAGAGTAATCATCCACAACAACTAAAGCATACAAATTTCCAGCCAAGCTAGCAACTCTAGATGGACCAAATAAGTCCATATGTAACACATCCAATGGATTTTTTGTAGAAACAATATCCTTTAACTTGAAAGAGGATTTGATTTGTTTACCTTTCACACAAGCATCACAAAGCCTGTTGTCCTAAAATTTAATGTTAGGTAAACCAGAAACTAAATCTTTAGATTTCAATTTATTCAAGTGATTTGTGTGTATGTGAGCTAACCTCCTGTGCCACAACCAAGACTCATCACTTCTGGACAGCAAACACTCATTTGAAGAGTTAGTTTCCATGATATTCAACAGATAAATGTTATTCACTCTCTTACCAGTAAACAGTACCTTACTAGATGAATTACTTGAGATTGTGCAGCCATTTGACTCAAAATTCACTTTGTATCCTTTGTCACAAAGCTGACTTATGCTTAGAAGACTATGCTTGAGTCCTTCTACATACAACACGTTCTCAATGGTTGTTGAGTTCCCTGTTCCAACAGTTCCTCTGCCCAAAATCCTCCCTCGGTTATTATCACCATAGGTTACATGTCCTTCTGCTTTGAGCTTTAAGCTGGTGAACTTTGTAAGATCTCCAGTCATATGCTTGGAACAGCCACTGTCCAAGTACCACTGGTTTTTCTTGCTTCCAATCTGCAAAACAGAATAAAAAATATACAAATGGTACCCTTTTCAGTATAGGGTCCAGCACAGATTAACACCTTCTCTTTGGCAGCCATTTAGCTAAGTTCTTAAGAACAAGATGCTTTCTAGCAATGCAATACCTAGATGTATGACCAGATTTCATGCAGTAAAAACAGGTTACATGAGATGCCTTTTTGCCACTGTTAAAAGCTGAAAAAACTGATTTTGCTGGAACAAAAAAACTTGAAAGCTTTTTGACATTGGTTGTATTTCCAGGGGTATAACCAAGTCCATTCTTATTGAAAACAGCATTCTGTGATCCAAGGAGAGACTCAAGGTTTTCTCTTCCCTTGGTGAAGTTGGAAAGGGTTTTCAGCAAATATTCCACTTGTTTTTCCAATCTTTTGCAATTTTCACAGTTTTTAATAGAGGCATGCAAGCAAGTCAGTTCAAGGCTTACCAAATCTGTTTTGGCCTTATGCAATTCTTCCTCAAGTGTTTTTACTTTAGGTGCAAGCACATTATTTACCTTTTGCAGCTTATTACATATTACAGCTAGCCTATTGGCTTCATCATGTGTTTCCTTGAAGGCAGCAAACAAATCATCATAGTTATCAGAATCAGCAGAAAAATTACTTACTGATTCAGAGCTTGACTCCTCATCCTTCATCATGAAGCACAAATTATTCTCCTCATCTTCTGTTGAAGAGCTGCTAGTTGAGGATACTTCATTTTCCTCCCATGAGATGTAGGCTCTTCTTCCTTTGTTCCTTTCAAATTTCTTGCTGACAGATTTGTCCCTTGTTTGATTGTCTGGACAATCTGTTTTGATATGCCCTGTTTTGCCACATCCAAAGCAAGTATATTTAGAGGAATTTGAATCATTGGGTTTAGGATACCTTCTTTTCTGCTGGTTCCTATTTTTGCTTTTCTTCCTCAGGAATTTGCTGAATCTTTTTGTAAGAAAGCTGATTGTGTCATCATCTTCAGCATCTTCTTTTTCCTCCTTGATCTCATCCAATTCAGTTGCTTTCAGTGCAAGACCTTTGGGTTTTCTCTCTGTTGTTTCCTTCTCTTTTAGTCTTTTGAGCTCTAGCTCATGCTCCATCAGCTTTCCAAACAATGCAGCAGTTCCCAACTTTGACAGATCACGGCTTTCAGAGATAGTTGTCACCTTTGGTTGCCAGCTTCTGTCGAGGCACTTCAATATCTTTATGTTGAGTTCCTCTCTGTCAAACTCTTTTCCCAAGCCAGTGAGGTGATTCACAATATGGGTGAATCTTTTCTGCACATCAGCAATGCTCTCC
Source organism: Phaseolus vulgaris (assembly GCF_000499845.2). Taxonomy (NCBI): domain Eukaryota; kingdom Viridiplantae; phylum Streptophyta; class Magnoliopsida; order Fabales; family Fabaceae; genus Phaseolus; species Phaseolus vulgaris. The sequence goes on from NW_027174092.1 coordinate 249,180, forward strand.
TCGGGTTGCATTCTGAACAGTTCATATTCCTGGATGAGAGCATGTTTCCTTGACCTCTTCACATCTTCAGTACCTTCATGAGTTACTTCTAAGACTTCCCACATCTCCTTAGCTGACTTACATTGAGATATCCTGAAGAACTCATCCATTGTCAATGCAGAGGTTATGATGTTCTTGGCCACAAGATCATGTTGAGCCTTCCTCCTTTCGGTCTCATTCCATTCTGATCTTGGCTTTTCCACTTGTTCATCCTTGACAACCTGCATTGGCACATAAGGTCCATTGACCACAGCTTCCCAAATTAATGCATCAATGGATTCCATGAAAATTCTCATCCTAACTTTCCAAAATGCATAATTCATTCCATTAAACATAGGTGGTCTATTAACAGCAGAACCTTCAGCAAAAAAGCACATTGAACTCAGACATTATTACAAACAAACTTGATTAAAATACAAGTCCTAGCTCTTGATACCAATTGTTGGGTTTAATAGTGCCAAAGTTCAAGAGGGGGGGTGAATTGACCTTTTAAAACTTTCTCGCAGAAACAATGTTTAACCCAGTTTTACAGAAAATAAATCGATTTATGTGAAAATGAATAGATTTATTTCAGCACTGTTTTTCTGTTTGAAACGCTTTTAATACAGCAAGGTTAATCACAAGACTATGCAGATAGTTTTTCCATATGTACACACTCAGATATCAGATTGAAAAACAGTGAAACACCAAAACAGCCAACTTCAGTTTCAAGCAAGTGATTAAGGTTCAATTGATAGCATGCTAGTTAATTGAGTGACCTTTGCAAACAAGCTGTTCCAGTGGCTTTTATCAGACTATGAGTGTTCTTCTTGATGTCAAGCAATTTTCCAGAAATTAAGAACAATGAATCACAGAACAGCAAGCTTCAACTTTAAGCAATTGTTTAAGGTTCAATTAATAGCATTGACAGTTTCTTGAGCAGCCTATCACAGTCAATCTGTTCCAATGGTTTTTAGCAGATTATATATGTTCTTATCAGATTCAAACACCTTTTTCAGAAATCAAGAACAGTATGCACAGTGCCCAGAAAGAACAGATTTATTTTCAATTGAACATATTTATTTCTTTGCTGCTTTATCAATTATGCAGAAACGAAATTGCAGAGAGTGAGAGAGAATGAACACAAGCAATTATACTGGTTCACTCAACTGAGCTACATCCAGTCTTCACCAACAACAGGTGGAAATCACTAACACACAGTACAACCAAGTACAATTCACACTGTTCTTGAAACCTACAAGAACTTAGGTACTCTTGCTGAAAAAACCTATTCCAGCATACACACACACCCACTCTTCAAGAACACCTATCAAGAAGAGTGTTCAACCAAACTATTACAAGAAAGAGATGTGAAACGACTACACCTGATTGAGGATACACAGATCTGCCTTAAACCAGTAGGCAAGATTGCTAGAACAGTAGCTGCACCTCACATCAAGCTTTTGGAACCAAACCAAGAACAAGCACTTTGTGATTTTTGAAATCTTTGAAGAACAAATGCTAATCCTTTGAAAACACTTAACTCTCTGCTGTCAAAACTTGTTTTTGCAAATGTATGAATTGTTATTAAACTCAGAAACAAGTTTGCATTTTATAGAAAGCCAGCTTATAACAGAATTTTGAAAAACAGTTAAAGCTGTTATAAAATGAACAGATTGAAAATAAAATGAACTGATTTATTTTCAAAAGCAGTTAGAGAATTTGTTAAGTGAGGAGACTTAGTCAACCATTCTGGTGTTGAGATAAAACTGAAAAATGTTTAAGCCTGACATGGCACCAGAGACAAAAAGAATCTATTCATTTACAGATGAACAGATTTATTTTTCAAAACGAAAACAGAGTAAGTTTAACAATTTAAAACTCAGTCGTTTTGAAAAGAAGAAGACTTAGTCAAAATACCTGATGCACAAAATCTAATTTTTACAAGACTTTAGCCAAGACATCAGTGAAAAAAATGAATCTGTTTATTTAGAAAAGAACAGATTTATTTTTATGCAGTAAACGTGTTTTTGTGTAAAACATGTGAAAAACAGTTTAAGAAAACTTATGCTTGTTCTTATCACATGGCCAGTGGTAATGAGGTGAGTTACTCAGCAAAAAGCCACTCTTAGACAACCTCTAAGCACTAACTAAGACATACTTAAAGCAAAGCAAAAATACACATGAAATGTACATAAAAGTCTTCATCAAACACTACATATAAGTCTTCATCAAACACAATCTTGAAGGGGCAGCAACCATCTTCAACACTAAGTTGTTCTTATAATTATACGACGGATCGATAGTTAGGGGACATTCTTAAGGATTTTATATGCGAGGAATCGATATAAATGATTTTTATACGGGCATCAATTTCAATCAAAGAACTTAATATTGACATGCTAATCAAAATACATGAGAGTGAGATAGATGAAACCTAATCCCTATTTTTCCAATTGAAACAACTAATTCTTTGTTTGTTTTCTTATTGATCATCGTCAACACAACCACTTTCAATACACTTTTAATTGTTTTGTTATATATTTAGCGATTATTGTACTTGATAATTCATTGTTCCTTGTGGGATCGACATCCGTCCTTAGGGACAATTATTACTTCTGACAAAGCGGTGCACTTGTCGTAAAAAGTCATCACATCCCCAACGTGGCTGACAGATTAAAGGCTCCACCAAAGACCGATAAGAGGTTAGGGCCTAGTAAGAACGCTTGGTGCGAATTCTACCAAGCCTTTGGCCACAACTTGCGCAACTGTCTGGCGTTTAGATGAACTAGTAAGGAGCGGTTTCTTGAAAGAATACTGATCCGGTCGGTCATCGGTGGTAGATGACGTCAGCAGAAGACAATCACGTGGACCACTCGTAGGGTGACACGTGGGCCAGTTGGCAGAGAGATCAGGGAGCAGATCATCCAAAGAAGTGATTGGTGGTCAGTAGTCAAGTGGCCACCGACAGACCAATTGGCAGAGAAGTCAGGGGCAGATCACCCAGAACGGTGATCGGTGGCCGGTAACCAAGCAGTCATCGATAGATCAGTTCCTGGATGAACACCTGGGGGCAGAACGCGAGAAGCAATAGAGCACCGATCAGTCATCGGATGCATGGTCATCGGGGTCTCGTGTCACACGCAGTTAAGTTGGGACTGAGATTCCCAGCAAGAGCGTTACGCACGGACCTCGCATGAACATGTCTCAGAGAATCGTGCATGAGAGTGGCCTGAGGGGGGCTAGTAAACCGGTCAGTGATTGGTGACTCCCTCAACCCATCACGTGCATGACATCGCGAAGGGGGAATCGTTCGCACAGAGAGCAATGCCTGGTGAGTGTGCTTAGACCAGCCACACCTGGCGTCCTCCTGAGAGTATGCGATTTACCCAGACGAAGGGAATGCGCTAAGTTACTCCGCCAGGGGATAACTTAGACACGCAGTGAGAAGCGCTAGAGCCTTCAAGTAATGACACGTGTGTGGTTAGTTGCATGCCTCCACGTGTCATCATCTAAGAGGGACGCGGTCCAGATAAAGGTGCAATCCGTGCCGCCGAAGGTACAGACAATTGTAGACACGCGCAGATACTCACGTTCTACTGATTTTGGTGGTACGTTGCCACAGAAAAGCACAACAGGGTCCTGACACATGCCAGAAAGGCATAACAGAATTCTGTTAGGCGCAGGTACAGAGGGAGGCATAAAAGAGGATCAGAGTGAGATTCAGGGGAGAGTTTTTTTACACGCTGTTTTTACACACATTGTTTTTCTAGTGATTCTGTAATCTGACTTGAGCGTCGGAGCGCCACCGGCCGCAGAGGTGCCACTGTGTACTTTTCAGGTTTTCAGAGAGGCTATCTGTGGAGCGGACTTGGAGGGCACGTGGTATCAAGCTGGTGAGGAAGATCGTGACGAGGCAACGCTCTTGCGCCGAGTCAACCGGCAGGATCATTTGGCGCCCACCGTGGGGCACGTATAAAACCTGATTCCCAACCATAGTTTGTGTTGGTGGTGCTTTGAGTGTTTTCTGTTCAGTTGCTCGCTATCTCAGTCGACTCCTGGAGTTTTCACCGCTTGTTTGGAGTTCTTTGAGCTGCTGTGTTTGCTGCGGAAGGATGAGGACAACGCGTTCCAGTTCAGTTGCACCATCAACCGACGAAGATGTTGTGTCCATGACGCAGGTGATGGACATGATGAGGACGCTGCAGGAGAACGTGGCCGCATCGCGTTCTGAGCAGGAAAGGATGCACAAGGCGTTGGTGGCCTCACAAGCAAGGAACGAAGAGCTCAACAGGATCAACGAAGAGCTGCGAAAAACCCTCAGGAGCGGGAGGAGCGTGCGACAAGGGACAAATCCGCACCCCCATCCCCACCGTGCAGTTTCCCTATGCCATTTTCCCAAGAGATCATGGACTCAGTTGTCCCGGCTAGCACTGTGGCAGTGAAAGCATCTTTCACTGGGGTGGAGGACCCTGAAGCCCATCTCACGGCGTTTCATACTCAGATGATGCTCTCGGGGGGCTCAGACGCGGTGTATTGTAAGGTGTTCATGAGCACCTTGAGCGGAACGGCGTTGGACTGGTTCGTCAGTATACCCACTGGTCATATCACCACGTTCCAACAATTTTCAAAGATGTTTGTTGAGCAGTACATAGTGAACAAGGCACCACCTCTGGTGTCTTATGACTTGTTTGATATAAGGCAGTACCAAGGGGAGTCCTTGAAGGATTTCCTGAACAGATTCGAGGCTCGGATAGTCCGTTTGCCAGGAAAGGACGAGGAAATGTTCGTGCACGCCTTCAAAAAGGGTGTATTGCCTGGGCCCTTTAGTGAGTCGCTCATCAGGAGCCACCCCGCCACGTTCGCCGAAATCCGGCGACGTGCTGTGGCTCACATCACTGCTGAGAGCGAGGTCACAGAGAAGAGAGGAAATGTGGCCCCAGCTAAACCGCGCACCCAAGCAAGGGTACGACCTCAGAGGGTAATGGAGGCGGCGGCGGGAAAGAGGGATCAAAGGGCGCGTCACCCTTACGACCCTAAGAAAAATAAGAGCAAGGGGCCAGGGCGCCCCAGGGAGAGTAATCGCCCAAGGGAGAGTAATCGCCCCAGGGAGGGTAATCGCCCCCTGAGGTATGAGTTTGTGATGGGTTTGGCTGATTTGATCGCCATCCCAAACATAGCTGCTAGGCTCAAAGTGCCTGAGAAAACGACGGAGAAGATTTTTGGGCCAAAGCCAGACGCCTGGTGCGAGTTCCACAAGAGCTTTGGCCACTCTATCAATTCGTGTTTGGCCCTGGGGCACCAGCTCGCCGAGCTGGTCAAATGTGGTTTCCTGAAGGATTACTTGCTAGAGAAGCAAGTGGACCAGGCATCAGGGTCTCAACCGGCGAGCAGCGGAGGGCAACAGCACAAGGTGCCTATCCACGGCGAGATCCACACCATAGCTGGCGGATTCTCCGGCGGAGGGTGCACAGCGTCGCAACGAAAGAGGTATGCGAGGTTGATAATGTCGGTTGAAGCCTTCGAGGATCACTCGCCCGACGTGGACATCACGTTCACCAAGGAGGACCGCAGGGATGTGGTGCCACATGACAACGACCCTATTGTGATCTCGTTGGTCACAGCGGGAAGGACCGTCCACCGGGTGCTGATCGACCAAGGAAGCTCAGCAGACGTGATGTTTTGGCCAACCTTTGAGAAGTTACAGCTGTCCCCTGATCAGCTAAGACCATATGGGGGCTGCTTGTACGGTTTCATCGGCGACCAAGTGGAAGTGAGGGGGTATATCGAGCTGAGGACGACCTTCACCGACGGCTTGGCCTCGCGAACGGAGAAGGTCAGGTACCTTGTTGTAAACGCCCCATCAGCATACAACATACTGCTGGGGAGGCCAACGCTCAACAGAACGGGAGCTATGCCTTCGACAAGGCACATGAAGGTCAAGTTGCCGTCTATGGAGGGTATGATCATCACTATTTGCTCCGACCAGAAGGAGGCAAAGAAGTGTTACGAAAACAGCCTCAAGAACAAGAGGTCTGTGTGCCACGTAACCACCACGCCTCCCCCTGGCGTGGAACCGGAACCCTGACGAGTTTCGGATGCGGCGTTAGAGGTGGTCACCGAGGACAATGTGCCGATGGGAAATGTAGAGGCGAGATCGGAGAGAAACTGCTCGGAGACCGCCAAAGAAACCGGAATCGCGAGGACGCTGATCACCAGCGAGGGGAAACCTCAGCCGGTAGAAGATTGGCTCGAGAAGGAGATCAGTGGTAAGGTGTTTAAGTTGGGAAGAACCCTGGATAGCAAGACGCAAGACCAGATCGCCGAAGTGATCAGTAGGCACTTGAATGCGTTTGCGTGGGCTGCTTCAGATATGCCAGGGATCGACCCCGATTTCTTGTGCCATCGTTTGGCAATGGACCCCCAAGTCAGGCCCATCCGCCAAAGAAGAAGAAAATTCAATGAGGAGAAGAGACAGGCGGTCAAGGAAGAGACACGGAAACTACTTGCGGCGGGCCACATCAGGGAAATCCAATATCCAGAATGGCTCGCTAACGTCGTCCTGGTCAAGAAGAGCAGCGGGAAATGGTGGATGTGCGTTGACTTTACAGACTTGAACAAGGCCTGCCCGAAGGACTCTTACCCCTTGCCAAGCATTGACGCCCTGGTAGACAGTGCATCAGGGTGCAAGCTGCTCAGTTTCCTGGATGCCTTCTCGGGGTACAACCAAATCAAAATGCACCCCATGGATGAAGAGAAGACCGCCTTCATGACGGAGAGGTCGTGTTATTGCTACAGGGTGATGCCCTTCGGGTTGAAAAATGCAGGGGCCACGTACCAAAGGCTGATGGACAAGGTGCTCGCGCCCATGCTCGGAAGGAATGTGCAGGCATACGTCGACGACATGGTCGTGACGTCCCTGGAAAAAGACAAGCACGTCGCAGACTTGGAAGAGTTGTTCACCACAATAGCCAGGTACAAGCTAAAACTGAATCCTGAAAAGTGTGTTTTTGGTGTAGAAGCAGGGAAATTTCTGGGGTTTCTTCTGTCAGAGAGGGGAATTGAGGCTAACCCTGAGAAGTGCGCCGCCATCTTGGCAATGACGAGTCCTGCCAATGTGAAGGAGGTGCAGCAACTCACGGGGCGGATGGTCGCCCTATCCCGATTCGTATCGGCAAGCGGAGAGAAGGGCCCCCCATACTTCCAATGTTTGAAGAGAAACAACAGATTTGTTTGGACAAAGGAGTGTGAGGAGGCCTTCGTAAAGCTCAAGGAATATTTGGCGAGCCCTCCAGTTCTGTGCAAGCCTCAAGACATAACACCCCTCAGGCTGTACTTTGCCATAACTGAGAGGGCGATCAGCGCAGTGCTAGTGCAGGATCAGGACCAGACCCAAAGGCCTATATATTTCGTTAGCAAGGTGCTGCAAGGCCCGGAGGTAAGGTACCAGGCCCTAGAAAAGGCGGCATTAGCGGTTGTATTCTCGGCGAGGAGATTGCGCCATTACTTCCAGAGCTTCAGGGTACTGGTGATGACTGATCTGCCGATCCAGAAGGTTCTCAAGAAGCCCGATGTGGCTGGAAGGATGGTAAAGTGGGCGGTCGAGCTTTCCGAGTTCGACATCAAGTATGAACCCCGGGGATCGATCAAAGGGCAAGTCTTCGCCGATTTCGTGGTCGAGTTGTCCTCCGAGGTGGCACAAAACTCCGAGGGTGACTTTCGCTGGGTACTCTCTGTTGATGGGTCGTCCAACTAGCTGGGCAGCGGGGCTGGGGTCATCTTGGAGGGGCCCAACGGAGTGTTGATAGAGCAATCATTGAGGTTCGCTTTCAAAGCAAGCAACAACCAGGCAGAGTATGAGGCTTTGATCGCTGGAATCTTGCTGGCTAAGGAAATGGGGGCGAGAGTGCTGATGGCCAAGAGCGACTCGCTGTTGGTCACGGGACAAGTAACTGGCGAGTTCCAAGCCAAGGACCTGCAGATGGCAGCCTACTTGGAGTACGTGCAGGAGCTGAGAAGATCTTTCGCTTCATTTGAGGTGGTGCACGTGCCAAGAGAACAGAATGCCCGAGCTGACTTGCTAGCCAAGCTCGCCAGTTCGGGCAAGGGGGGTAGGCAGAGGATTGTCATTCAAGAAACTTTGAAAGCGCCTCGAGCATTCGTGGCAGACCACCAAGTTCTCCATGTTTGCAGATCTATAGGAAGACCGGCGAGAAGTCATAGATCCCTAACGCAGGAAACTCTGAGGGCGCCGAGGGTCAGAGCGCGCCCAGTAGAAGAAGGGGCAAGATCGATGCAGATTTGCGCTGTCCACGAGCCAGACACGTGGATAACGCCTTACCAACGTTATTTAGCAGATGGTGTGCTTCCAATTGACTCAATCGAGGCCAGGAAGATAAAGAAGAGCTCCAGCAAGTTTACCCTCATTGACGGCGAGCTGTACAGGTTTGGATTCACGCACCCCCTTCTTGAATGCGTACACGGAGAGAAGTGCACGAGGATTATGGCTGAGCTCCATGAGGGAATTTGCGGGAGCCACATTGGAGGTCGATCGCTAGCGACAAGGACTATCCGTGCAGGCTATTACTGGCCCACGATGAGAGAAGATTGCAAGAGATACGCCCAGCGTTGCAAGCAATGCCAGCAGCACGCTGATTGGCACAAGGCACCCCCAGAAGAGCTGAAGTCGATTTACAGCCCCTGGCCGTTCCATACTTAGGGAATTGACATTCTGGGACCCTTCCCATTGGCAATCAGGCAGATGAAGTACTTGGTGGTGGCGATCGAATACTTCACCAAGTGGATCGAAGCGGAGCCGGTGGCCCAGATCACCGCAGACAAGATCGAGAGCTTTGTATGGAAGAACATAGTGTGTCGGTTTGGTGTGCCTAAACGCTTGGTGTCAGACAATGGGACGCAGTTTGCAAGCCACCTCTTGAAAAAGCTGTGCGAAGAGGTGGGGATACAACAGGTGTTTGCATCTGTCGAACACCCACAGACGAATGGCCAAGTGGAGTCTGCCAATCGGGTGTTGCTGAGAGGTTTAAAGAGAAGATTGGAGAAAGCTAAGGGATCGTGGGCTGAAGAGGTACCCCGCATAGTTTGGGCATACCATACAACTGAGCAGTCAGGAACCCACGAGACCCCCTTTAGTTTGGTTTATGGATGTGATGCGATGATTCTAGTCGAAATCTAGGAAAGCTCACCGAGATTCCAGAATTTCATGGCGGAAGACTCGAACAAAGAAAGAAGGATGAATCTGGATTTGCTGGATGAGGTCAGGGAGGAGGCGAGAGTGAAAGCCGAAGCGGTGAAGAGAAGAGTTGAGCGAAGGTACAACTCTAAGGTAACGTCAAGGCAGTTTAGAAGCGGCGATCTGGTGATGAGGAAGGCCCATCAGTATGAGATGCAGAACAAGTTATCGCCCAAGTGGACGGGACCGTTCAGAATAACCGAGGCGCTCGGGAATGGCGCCTACCGCTTGGAGACATTAGAAGGAGGGGCGATTCCCCGCACTTGGAACGCAACACATCTCAAGTCGTATTACAGTTAAAGCCTTGTAAGTAAAGACGAATAGGATGAGATTCGAATAGTTTCTGTTAAAACAATTTCAAGGGGGCACTCTTTTTTCCCTAAGGAGGGTTTTTAATGAGGCCACCCAATAAAGAAGAGTTTTTCAAAGTTTAAAGCTTCTAAGTTTGCACGCTTATTTCGGCGATCGGTGGCAATAGTAAAAGTTTTAAAGTCCCCATCGTTTTTCGGCGATCGGTGGCAATAGTAAAAGTTTTAAAGTCCCCATCGTTTTTCGGCGATCGGTGGCAATAGTTAAAGTTTTAAAGTCCCCATCGTTTTTCGGCGATCGGTGGCAATAGTAAAAGTTTTTAAGTCCCCATCGTTTTCGGCGATCGGGGGCAATAGTTAAAGTTTTAAAGTCCTTGTCGTTTTACGGCGATCGATGTCAGTAGTTAAAGTTTTAGAGACCTCATCGTCTTTTGGCGATCAGAGGTACCAGTAGTGCAAAAAGCCCTCAACGCTCTCGTGCATTTTGAGGCAAGAGAAGAAGTCCTCCTCGCCCTTGAGCGAGTTCAGGCGAGAAAAAGTCCTTAGTGCATCCGGGGGGAGGAGATGTATACCCTGGGCAAGTTGAGGCACCAGATAAAGTCTTTCTCGCCGTCGAGCGAGTTCAGGCGAGAAAAGGTCCTCAGTGCATCCAGGGGGAAGGAGATGTACACCCTGGGCAAGATGAGGCACCAGATAAAGTCCTTCTCGCCGTCGAGCGAGTTCAGGCAAGATAAAATCCTTCTCGCCTTGAACAGGTTCAGGAATGGCGTGAAGGGTGGAAGAAGATAAAGGATAACTGAGGTAGGTTCGAAGAGAACACCTCACTATCGAGATCATTGTTCTGAAACTCAGGGAGGTAGAGAAGGATCCGAAAGGCGCCTCTACCCCCAGATGAGGGAACAATGATCAAGTTATGCAAAGAAGAAAGATAACGTCGCCAAAACCCTGTGGCATGAAGGTTGAGACAGTGAAGGAGTTATGCGGCGAGTGCCAGATCAGAAGAGTTCCGGGCGATGACAGAAGTAGGGGGCACTACGCTTGGCAGATCAGGTAAACTGTATTTTGATACTAGTTTGAGTCAAAACCTGCTGCCTAGTAAGTGATTTTATGTTAAGGTTTGTTGCCTTGAGTTCACAAGTTTTATTGAACGTCATCGCCGAAGAGTTGATAGTTGCTCAAATTTACTTTGAGTTAACAAGTTTGCCAAGTTTGTTATAAGGTTAAACAACTTGCTCGAGTTAAAAGCGGTGCACGGAGGGTCAAGTTCAAGTATTGCTGAGTTCACACGGTTGAGCAAGTTTCGCCAAACAAGGTGCCACCTCTGACGATCTGTGCCCTCTACGCACTTAGCACTAGAGCGACAGACAAGCGAAGTGAAGTACAAAGAACGATGTCTGATCAGTTTTGCCTTGTCGGAGGAAACTTTTCCAAACAAGTTCCTACACAGCAAGCTAGCAGACAGGCTACGCCTTGTCAGTCATCCAGTACAAAGCAGTGCACAAGAGCTGTTAAGGACGAAGCTAAGGGAGTTGTTAGTCGTGATCAAAGTAGAGGCCAAGATCAAAGAAGGCAGATCGCGCTAAGCCTAGGTTGGTTAACATTTAGTCGTGTGCAAAGAGAAAGACAAAGTTTAAGAAAATGCGGAGAAAAAGACATGCGTCTGAAACTAGTATATATTAAGCGAAAAAGTTTGTACAAGTTCAAGCACAACGAATTGTGCAGAAGTGTAAAATTACAAAGAAAAAAAAAGAGAGAAAGAGCTCAAGGAGGAGGGGTGAGCTTTCCATCTACCACTTCGTGATAAATGCTGAACTGCGAGAGGTCCAAATCTGGGAGAACGCATCGGATCTGCTCGAGTGCCAGCTCGAATCCGTCAGTAAGGGCGTCAGCACCCACATTCATAAGGTCGGCGTTCTCAGCCTCTAATTTTTGCTTTGAGGCCTCCGCAGCATTTTTCTCGGTGGTAAGGGCAGCAAGGGAAGAGGCAGCTTTTTCCAATTGGCCCCTTGCTTCAGATAGCTGGCCCACCACCTCCTCAAGTTTCTTCTCCCCAGTAGCGGCCGCTTCCCTGGTGGACTCGAGCTCCCCCACTAGTTGTGAGTTCAGTTGGCGTAGGGAGGAGGTCTCGTCCCGCAATTGCGCCACCTCGCAGTCCAGGGAGTTGACAGCTTGCCCCATCAAGATCTCAGTCTTGATGGTCTCTTGGACTTGCGCGAAGTGCTCACCCCTGGATTTTTCCACCATACCCCTCAGCAGGGCTACGGACTCTTGGGCAGCTTCGAAGTCACTCTGCAGTGACCACTTGTCGTGCTCAAGCTCCTTTACCCTCTTCTCCAGGGCTATTTGCTTGCGGTGCTGGGTGGAAAACTCCAAGGAAAGCACAATCTGCTTCGCCAGGTGCATGTCCACCTCGTCCCCATTCCACTCAACAAGCTCCCGGCTGCGAAGGAGCTGTCGGACCAAGGCTATGACTCGGCTGAAGTTTTCGTTGCTGGCTCCAGAGCCGCTTGGTCGCGAGCTGCCCCCACCTTCGGCGGTAGCAGCGGAGGTTGGCGGTGGCGGTGGTGATGCAAGGGGCCCTGGGAGACCCCCCGAGGGAGCAGAATCACCCCCAGCAGGTGAGGTAGATTGGCCAAGAACTTGGCCTGCTGGGGGAGGTGATGGAAGTGGAAGTGGAGTTGGAGAGGGCAGTCGGGGAGTTGGAGAGGACAGTCGGGGAGTTGGAGAGGACAGTCGGGGGGTTGGAGAGGGCAGTTGTTGAGCAGAGGGAGGCAAGGCTGAACCTTCCTCTATCTCCACCACCTCGACTTCCCCAGGTTGAAGAGATGAAGCCCCCCCAACCGCTGGAAGTTTCCTCTTGCGGTGTATGAGAGGAGAGCCAGAGCTCTCCTCTTCGGTTGAGGGAGCAGGGGCAGCAGCAGCAGATGAAGGAAAGGCCTTCACCAGCTTCCTTCTTTTCCTCCCTGGTTCGGGGCCTTCAGCTGGCGCGACCGAGAGAGGAGGGGCTGCAATAGGATCGGTGGTGGAAGAGGAGGAGCCAGTCCCTTTGGCCCCCCGGAGTTTGGCGAGCTCCAGCAAAGCTTTCCTCCTGTCCTTCCCTGACATTGTATCTACATCGAAGGGAAAAAGAAGAGTTAGATAGCTTAGTTACGCAAGTAAGTCAAAATGTATGCAAGCATGCATGAGAATATGCAAGTATCCTAAGAGGTGAAAAAGAAGAGCTACCTATATATTTTTTCAGAGCCAACACATCAAACTCATGTTTGATGAGGAGTGCAGAGTTGTACTTGGCCCCCAGGAACAGCCCACATAGCTCGCGCTCATAAGGGGCCATGGTTTCGAGATCCCGGGGTTTCTTGAACTCAACCACGGGAACCCAGTAGAGGGGGTACCCCTCGAGCAATGTTGGACTTTGTGGGGTGGCAGATATCATGTAGAACCTGCCTTTCCAGTCTTTGAAGGATTGTTGATACAGGCCTAAGAGCACCCGTTCAGCAACCCCATTCAGACTCACCCAAGACCTGTCCCCAGGGTTCTTCGCCTCGAAGAAGTAGAGGAACACGTCCACGGAGGCGGTATGCCCGAAGTAATTGCCGAGAATTTCAAATGCCCGGATGAAAGCCCAAGCATTTGGATGGAGTTGGCAGGGTGCGACGTTCAGCTCCATCATCAACTCCTTCTCGAAAAAGGTGAAGGGCAGGCGTAGCTTCAACCTTTTGAAGAAGGCAGAGTAGATGAAGACGAAGGGCACCCCATTGGTGGCCCTATCGTCCGCACAGATGGGCATCCCTCGAGGAGGAATGCAGACGCGAATGTTGAAGTCGTTCTCCCGATCGATGGCGCAAGAGGGCTCATCCGGGTCGCTGCTCAGGAGGGACTTTAGGTGCCCTTGCGGCAGCAAGGTAGAGGTTTCAGCGAGCAACGCCAGGGGAGCCCAGTTATAGACCCTGGCGTTGTCGTGGTAGGAGGTTGCAACGGGTGGTGGTGAAGCTGGAGCACTTGCGGAAGGCTGTGCACCAGAAGACGAGGCGATGGTTCGAGCGGTCTGTTTCAAGCGAGTCATTGATAGATAGCTGCAGTGGGGGAAAAGCGAAAAGTCAGAATGAATGGAAGGAGAGGGAATGATGAATGGTTCAGTGAAAAACAAAGGAAGGAAAGGAGAGAAAGGTCCAGGTGGAAAGAGGAAGAGGGAGAAGCAGAGAGCAGAGTGAAGAAGTGCGAAAACCCTAGCCTGGGTCGAGAAGAGGAAAAACGGAGAAGATGGATGCATGATGATGAAAGGGACGAATGCAATCGATGAAAAGAACCTAAATGGACCAAGAAAGAAGAAAAACCATACCTTTGAATGATCGCGAAGGTTCTGAAGATGGAAAGCTGGGAGAAAGATGGAAGCGCAAAAGGGAATTCACAGAGAGTCTGGGAGTTGATTGAAGAAGATGAAGAAACAGTAAAGGTGCGCGCCTATTTGAAAAGAAGAGAAGCGCTAGCGACACTCCACGCTGACCGTTGATGCACCCACGTGTCGCGAGATTAAGGGAGGTAGTCGTAACGTTAAAGGGCAGCACGTGAGGTAGCACGTGACGTGGGCCCACTTGCCACGTGGACCAAGGTCGCAACCACTTAGTCTTTTCACTGAGAACGAGTTCACAGCTCGAGACTGAGGGGCTTGTGATCCGGTCGGTCATCGGTGGTAGATGACGTCAGCAGAAGACAATCACGTGGACCACTCGTAGGGTGACACGTGGGCCAGTTGGCAGAGAGATCAGGGAGCAGATCATCCAAAGAAGTGATCGGTGGTCAGTAGTCAAGTGGGCACCGACAGACCAGTTGGCAGAGAAGTCAGGGGCAGATCACCCAGAACGGTGATCGGTGGCCGGTAACCAAGCAGTCATCGATAGATCAGTTCCCGGATGAACACCTGGGGGCAGAACGCGAGAAGCAATAGAGCACCGATCAGTCATAGGATGCATGGTCATCGGGGGCTCGTGTCACACGCAGTTAAGCTGGGACTGAGATTCCCAGCAAGAGCGTTACGCACGGACCTCGCATGAACATGTCTCAGAGAATCGTGCATGAGAATGGCCTGAGGGGGGCTAGTAAACCGGTCAGTGATTGGTGACTCCCTCAACCCATCACGTGCATGACATCACGAAGGGGGAATCGTTCGCACAGAGAGCAATGCCTGGTGAGTGTGCTTAGACCAGCCACACCTGGCGTCCTCCTGAGAGTATGCGATTTACCCAGACGAAGGGAATGCGCTAAGTTACTCCGCCAGGGGATAACTTAGACACGCAGTGAGAAACGCTAGAGCCTTCAAGTAATGACACGTGTGTGGTTAGTTGCATGCCTCCACGTGTCATCATCTAAGAGGGACGCGGTCCAGACAAAGGTGCACTCCGTGCCGCCAAAGGTACAGACAATTGCAGACACGCGCAAATACTCACGTTCTACTGATTCTGGTGGTACGTTGCCACAGAAAAGCACAACAGGGTCCTGACACATGCCAGAAAGGCATAACAGAATTCTGTTAGGCGCAGGTACAGAGGGAGGCATAAAAGAGGATCAGAGTGAGATTCAGGGGAGAGTTTTTTTACACATTGTTTTTCTAGTGATTCTGTAATCTGACTTGAGCGTTAGAGCGCCACCGGCCGCAGAGGCGCCACTGTGTACTTTTCAGGTTTTCAGAGAGGCTATCTGTGGAGCGGACTTGGAGGGCACGTGGTGTCAAACTGGTGAGGAAGATCGTGACGAGGCAACGCTCTTGCGCCGAGTCAACCGGCAGGATCAAATACCTACAAGATCTGCAGAGGGCCTTGACGACAGCGGCCCCAACAGGAGATCAAGGGCACGAGGTACCCGTTCATGGAGAGATCAACACCATCCACTACAAAAAAAATGTGTAAAAAATGGTGGTTTTAATATGGTGATTATTAATAACCGCCACAAATTTCAGCATAATACGTCATTTCATTAACTGCCACAATTAGCTTTCAAATTATGTCATTTTTAACTGTCATAATTTTCTTTCAGAGAAAACTTTTTATTCCTTTATTCTTATATTTACATTTTTAACTTGATTTAAAAATCCTTCAGATTTTCACTTGAAAATTAATTTTCTTTTTGAAAACTTAAGAAAATAATTTTTTTTTTAATTTCAGTTTGGAAAAACCCTAACTCCTAACACTCATCACTCTCGTCCCTCTCTCTGCCTCAGATGAACCCTAACCCTAACGCTCTCACGAACCCGCGCTCTTCGCCTCAACATGAACCTAGCGCTCTTCGCCTCAACACGAACCCTAGCACTCTCTGCCTCTACACGGAACCGATTTGAAGGTAATTAACCTGCTGTGCATTCCTTATACTTATGGTAGTTTGTCATTGTTAAATCTAGTTTTTCATATGCTGCTTTGTCCTTTACATTTTAGGTTTTATGCAATGAACCCTAACACTCTCTTCCTCCACACGAACCCGCGCTCTCTGCCTCCACACGAACCCGCGCTCTCTGCTTTTTATGTGTTAGGGAGACTTCTCGTTTGACGCGTTGTTCGGGAACCTCGTGGGCGAGCTTCTTCCGTCCTTCAAATTGGAGGAAGCGGAAGCGGACGACGGCGAGCCGAACGGGCATATCCGAGTGCCGTCCGATGCAGCCAAGTACTCCTCGCAGGCAGTTGCGAGTCCGTTGTTCCCCGGGGTTGAGAAGCTCTTGTCGTTGTTCAAGGATTCTTGCAAGGAGCTGCTTGAGCTTCGGAAAGAGGTTTTCCTTCCTCTACCGATTGGTAATTTTAAATTTTTTTGGGAATTTAATTTGTTTAAGGTCTTGATTTTATTGTTGTTGTGTTTTGGTTGGAAGATTGATGGGAGACTCTACAATCTTAAGAAAGATGTCTCAGTTCAAGACTCTAAGCATCGAAAGACACTTTCTGAGGTGAGTCTCGAATCTACTTGGTTTGTGTTATGCTAAAATTTGCAATTGTTCTTGCTGAGCATTTGGATCAATGGGTGTGAGGTTGTTGTAGGTTAATTGGTCTTCTAGAGTTTGAGCCTTAGGTATATTTTGGTTGCAGAGGAAGAACTTTATCGTTCACTGTAGTCATATTAAACATGGTCTCAAACCAAAATAAATTGCAATATAGTAATTATTTCTTTTAAAAATTACATTTGTTAGTTCTAAGCTCCTTCTTTTGTGCTTTATTATTTTGCTTTTTTCATAATGAAGATCTTTTATACCTTACTATCTAACTAGGTCAGAATAATAATGAGCTTTATTATTATGTTTTATGTTTTATTGGTAGATCAATTCCTCCTTTGTCTTTGAAATATAATCCCAGCGAGAAACAACTAGTCAAACAATTGAGTTGATAAAAGTATTTCAGTTTATTCGTGTGGTTTTTACCATTATTCATGTTAGGAAAGTTTACCAATGGTTGGTTATTTCTGCAGTATTTAATGGAGTTCAATAGCAACCTATGTGATTTGATGGAGCTTTCACCTCTTTTTTCTTATGATAGCCGTGTTGCTGAGGCTGCTTCGGTTGCCCAGAAATTACGTAAGAATTGATATGCCTTTTAATTTATATAATGCTTTAACCTAATTATGTCAACACTATGCTAATATTGTTTATTTTCAAGGTCATTTGCTGAAGAAGATATTGGAAGACATGGAATACCTGTTCCATCAGCTATGGGAAATGCAACTGCTAGCAGAGGCTTAGAAGTTGCAGTTGCTAATTTGCAGGAATACTGCAATGGTAAATATTTTTTTTTTTTATGAAAAACAGGACATGTTTATTCAATAACTTACATTGAAATAACTTTAATTTATTCAATACATTTGGACTAACTTCTTTTCTTTTTTTGAAGTCTCGATTTTGTTTCAAAGTAAATGAAGATTTGGCTAAAAGAGATGTTATTTGTTGTGAGCATCGGTGAAGCTTGTGTTTCCTGGAATCCTTTATTTTATATGCATATTCTTGTTGATTTTATGGCTATTAAGAGTCATACTTTTTGTTTTAGAAAATTCTTAATGTTTATATCTAACTTGATTGTGGAAATAAATCAATGGTAAATATATCAGGATAACTAGATATTTTAGAGACTAGTTTGCTAGAGATATCTTTTTAAGTTCAACCTTTTTCCCTCTGTAGGTTTTCTTTCATTGGCTAGAATTTTTTTTTTCTGTTGGTTTTGTTTTTTGGTTTTTAGTTTCAATCCCTTGGATTATAAATTATTGATGTCTGTATAGCTAGGTAAAGCATGAAATAAACAACCGTTCAACTCTCATAATTGCTTAGCTGCTCCTTTTCTCTTTACTTTGTTGATCTTATTATCTGCTCCATCCCCTATGCACTTGTTCCTTTTGCAGCTAATTGATGAAACAGTAGGAGAAGTAAAGGTTGAGCTGATATGAAGTTAGTTGCTGAGATTTGGAGCCATGATTTTGGGAAAATACAATGCATCAAAGGAAGGCAAAGGCAGAGATGGCCAAACATTCAGATGCCTTTATCACCTTACCAAGTTAGCATGAATTGATATTGCAATTTTTTTAAGGCAAAGATATTTTAAATTCCTTATTTAGTTAAATCCTTCATTTCTTCTTTGTATGGATATTTTTTGTGGGCACATGTGTATGATGTAATATACCTCATGCAAATGGAGTTGCTAGTATGGAATTGGAAAGTGGGGGAAGGCAGGTTAATCTAAACTCCAGAGCTTTTCGTTTTATTATAGTTATTATTATTAGTTTTGATTATTTATTCACACTTTTTTTATCTTTTGCTGTAACAACTAGTTGTGACTTAATGGGGTTGTGACTTCATATAATGGTTTAAATATTATTATAATCTTTCAAAACATCATTACTATAAAAAGTAATAACTTGCCATAAATAATACAATTTATAATTTATAATAGTAACTTAATAATAATTTAAAATTTAGAGTAAGTTACGACAATATTTACTTTTGGCGTAATATTTTTCTCAGACAACAAAATAATGCCATAAAAGATATAATGTATGTGAGATAATTAAGGAAATTTGTTAGTAGGTAATAAAAGGACATAGGTGTCATGAAAAATTTGGAAAAACATATATATATATATATATATATATAAAAGAGAAAAACCTCTTAAGTTTCAAGTTAATTAATAGGTGAAGACCCTTTTGCAGAAAATGACTGTGGTGGAGGATAAAATGGATGACCCAGAGACGAGTTTCCCATAGGAATGCGTGTTATTGCTTTTGATGATGAATCAACATGTCTCATGATTCTGGAGACTATGCTGCGAAGGTGCGAATATCAAGGCGATCTTGTTTAGATTTTCTTTATATTTTTTCATTGCATCATTAATTGTATGTGAATTCTACTCTACTTCTTTTTCCGTACATTGTTATTTATTCGATTTATAAAAGAATTTGTTTTGTAAACATTAATTTTTTCAAAATTGAGTTTCTTTGTTTGATTTGTTTGGGTTTTCATTTGACAGATCTTATCAAGATATGCCTTAAGACTTCCAATGATTTTATAAATTAGTCAATTAATGTTATTCAGAAGGGTGAAATGGTTTAATATTTTTCTTAGCATCAATGTGAGAACTTAATGTTGTTAATGCTAAATTGTTCATCTTTTCTTTGTTCTAACCCCATGCATGTGCATCCCTTGAACCCAACTATCAACCTCCTATGACATTTGTTGTAGTTCAAAAGCGTCATCACCCAAGACTCTTTGCTAGCAACCATCATGACAAGAGTTCTGTTGACAAGAGTGTGTTGACAAGAGTGGCAACATATTGCCTGGTATTTACTTTAGTTCACTATTTGGTGCCATATCCTTTAAAGAAACTTGTTTAACTATGGTGGTAAATAATTTTACTTATAAAATATTGCAGACACAATTGTTGATTTTAAAATCTGCCATCCAACAGAGTTTGACTTTTATCTTCATAGCCATGCTAGAATACAGGTGAGATCTTTTACTCTTTTTGCTCATAACTTGTAATTTTATGTTAAATTACATCCTCACTGATGTAAACCATGTGTTACACAGGGTACAAGCCGTCCTGCTCACTATCACGTGTTGTGGGTGAAAACAATTTTACTGCAAATGCTTTGCAAACTCTTACTAACAACCTTTGCTACACGTAAGTTCGTTTGCGTTGCTTTTCAAATTCCCGTGTTCCCATTTTTAGACAGGATACTAAATTTGATGTTTTTGTTTTGTTAGATACGCTGGATGCACTCGATTTGTTTCCATTGGTGAGTTCCCCTTCTTATGTCTTGTTTAATGGACTCTTAATGTTACTTTTACATATATTCATTACTGTAATATTCAAATTCATTTACTTAAAATTATTTATTTCAGGTATCAGACACTAGAAGTGGTGTTCCATCACCTAATCAAATAATAGAATCAAGTGGTGGAAGCAAAAAAGATTAAGAATATGTATTTTAATTTTAAACTTGATTAGGGATGTATGAACTTTTGAACAATTATGTGTGTAATTTTAAACTTGATTAGGGATGTATGAACTTTTTATGTGTTTTAATTTTCATTTACATATAAACTTTTGAACATTATTATGTGTGCTTTAATATTCAATGAAATAAATGGATGATTATAACTTTATACATTATTTTATTTTATTATGAAAAAGTGGTGGTTAATTTTTATAATTGTATGAAACAGATTATAAATGTAGTTAAATTTTATAATTGTATAAAACAGATTATAAAAAGATTAAAAAAATGGTGGTTAAATTTTATAATTGTATAAAACAGATTATAAAAAAGATTATAAAAAGTGGTGGTTAAATTTTATTTATTCAGAATTAAAATTACGTCAGTTAAAAACGTCACTACTTACTTATATTATAGCGCCAGAATCTTCTTCAATGAATGTAAATTGCGACAGTTATAACTGACACTACTTACATATAAAAACCGCCACTATTTACACTATGTTTAAAGTGGCGGGTGTTGCGGCGGGTAGAGTAAAACCGCCACATTAAACTTTGTGGCGGCCAGTTCTATGGCGGTTGGGAAAACCGCCACAAGCGTATATTGTGGCGGTTATAAACGCCAGTTTATACGAAAATAACCGCCACAATATACACTTTTTTTTTGTAGTGATCGCCGAGGGATTCTCAGGAGGAGGGTGTACCGCCTCCCAACGTAAGAAATACATCAAGGGAGTTGATGGAAGAGTGCCTTCATTCTTTGGAGAAGTGTTGGTGAAGTTTGTAAAAGCTCAATGGATGTGCACGGATAAGGCTCTCCTAGGAGATGATGGTTGCCTCGGAGGTGAAGGTTAGGTATGAAGTGTGAGTGGTGAGGCCATCTCACTTTGGTAGAATGAAAGTTTTGAAGATCAATTGTCTATCCTAGAGAGGTAGGAGACATGTAGTGAGACTGGCACAAAATTGGCAGCAATTCACTATTAGATTAATCTTGCAAATACATGAGGTAGGCTCCTCCTTTAGAGCACAGGAGGACCGGATTTGGCCAAAACAAATGGAGGGAAATTTGCAAGCTAAAGGTTTGAATCTTGGTTATGGAAGAGGCCCCAGAACCAATCCATTGAAAGGCCACCAAAATGTCAAATTGAGGCAACCACTAGAGTTATGGTCAAAGAGGGCTCAAGAGGACGCATTCTACATGTCATAAACTCTAGTGTAGAATAGTTTTTACATTTTTGTCAAAAGTAGCATAGTTTAATTCTTTTGTATTTTTGTTGAAACATGCAAAGTGGTACCTAAAATGCTAACCTAAGTTTAATTAGATTTTCCTACTCCTAATTAAACTTAGGTCCAGCCCACATTTAGCCTAAGTGGAGCGTAAGGTTCTAGAACTCCTAGCACATGGAAGAATTCTAGAACCTACCTCACATGTGCTGAATTTAGGAGCCACCTTCCGATGTGCCAACATTTGAATTTCCCTCCAATTCTCTTTTCATATTCAGCCCACTCTTGCTATATATAGAGGATCTTGGGTCATGTAAATGCAAGATTAATACATGAGTGAATTGCTGCAAAAATTGTGCCAATATCACTCTTTGCCCAAAACCTCCTAGGTTAGGCTCTTAATCTTCCTAAACTGTCACCTTCCAAGTAGAGTTGGCCTCACCACTCTCAAATCCTACCTCTCATGCACCTTCAAGGTCACCACCACTCTTAGGAGGACCTTGTTCCATCTCCAATCCTTGAAGCATCCGCAAATCATCTACAAAACCGAAAGAAGGAAGACACAAATCCATCATTTGGTATCATGAGCTATGGTTCTTCAAGAGCTAAGTGTGCCTTCATCTTTTCATTTTAATTTTTTTGTTTGATTCTGGATTCCTTGTTGTTCATCACTTCCATATTGTCTTGCTGTTTTTTAATTTTCGTTTTGAATTGGTGTGCTCTTTGGAAATTTCAATCGGTGCATCTTGTTCAATTATTCTTGAGCAATCCTTGTGCAATTTTGTGTAGAATTCCATATAGTTTGTGTTGTTGTTCTATTTTTGGTTTATTTGAGTCTTTTTTGCAATTTTAATCGGTTCTGATCCTGCCGATAACTCGAACGTGGAGGAATCGCTTTGTAGCACTCTCTGTCCCACCTACGCGACTGTGTTCTCTGCAAAATCACCCTCAGAACCTTCTCTTGGATCTCCAAACGTGACCTGCAAAACACACAGACGACACCTCTAGCGGCCGTTTGCACTCCGACGATCAAGTTAGACCACAGAACCACCAAATGAGAAAAACTAGTAGTGTGTGTGAAAAACTCTTGCTCTCTTTTTTCTCGTATCCCCCTCAATCTCTCCCTGATTCTATTTTATCTCTCTCTCTCTGTTTCTGGGCCTAACAGAATTCTGTTATGCTTTTCTGGCATGTGTCAGAACCCTGTTATGCTTTTCTGAGACAATGTACCTCCAGAATCAGTAGAGTGTGGGTGTCTGTGCGTGTCCGCGCGTCTCTGCGCTTGGCTGCGCTTGTCTGTACCTTTAGCGGTACGGAGTGCACCTTTGTCTGGACCGCGCCCTTCTCAGATGATGACACGTGGAGGCATGCGACTCACATCTGACCCTACACGTGTAACTACTTGAAGGGCTCTAGCACTTCTCTTTGTGTACTAAGTTATTCCCTTGCGGAGTAACTTAGCATATTTCTTCCATCTGGGCAAATCGCATGCTCTCAAGAGAACGCCAGGTGTGGCTGGTCTAGGCACACTCACCAAGCGTTGCTCTCTGCGTAGACGGCTTACCCTTCACGCACGTAATGGGTTGAGGGAGTCACCAATCACTGATCGGTTTACTAGCTCCCTCAGGCCACTCTCGTGCGCGATTCCCTGAGATGTGCTCATGCGAGGTCCATGTGTAACGCTCTCGCTGGGAACCTCAGTCCCAGTTTAACTGCGTGTAACACGAGACCCCGATGACCATGCACACCGATGACTGATCGGTGCTCTATTGCTTCTCGCGTTCTGCCCCCAGGCGTTCGTATGGGAACTGGTCTGTTGGTGGCCACCTGGTTACTGACCACCGATCACCGTTCTGGGTGATCTGTCCCCTGACCTCTCTGCCGCCTGATCTGTCGGTGGTCACTTGGTTACGGACCCCCCGATCACCGCTCTTGGCGATCGTCTCCCTGATCTCTCTGTCACCTGGTCCACGTGTCACCCTGCGAGTGAACCACGTGGTTCTCCACTGTTGACGTCATCGACTACCGATGACCGATCGGATCAGGTTCATATTGTGTTTCTTGAGTCATTTTAATTTTTGAATCCATTTGTGTTTTGTCTAAGTCATGTTTCTCCTAATTTGTCATCAATTCCATGTAGTGCTGATTTTGTTGATAATTTTGGTTTCTTGATTTGATTTGAGTCCAGATCTATAATTCTATTTTTGTTAATCCTTTAGTGCATTTTTCTTTTTAGTTTGAGTTCATATAATGTTAGATCCATACAAATTCATATACATTCACTCCATTGTGTTTTTGAAGTTCTTCATTCTCTTTTTAATTCCAGAATTAGGATTACTCTGTTTTTCAAATTCTGTGCTGGCTGTTTTTTGTTATGAAATTGAAATACGTTGAAGAAAAATTATGAAAATCTGTATCTATACAGATTTATGTATTAGAAAATCAAGAAAAAAAGAATCAGATCAAAAGACAAAACAGAGAAAAAATGATAAATCAAACAAAAAAGGTGTGCATCCTGGCGCCAAAAGAAACGGTAATTGGACAAGAATTTTGAAAAATTTATCACAATTATTTGGTGCATAATTTTGGTGTGATTCCAGCGCCAAAAGTTTTCTAAGTCCTTGAATTGTTTGTGGTTCAAATTTCAGAATCAAATTTCAAATAGCCAGCTCAGTATAAATTTTATAAGTCATGCTTTTTGGACCTAAAATTTCCAGTAGTACTGTTTTGGTTTTTCTAATCAATTCTAGTGTCATTCTCTAGGTTCAATTTGTGTGCTACCTTTGTTGAGTACCTATTTTTATTGCTTATCCAATATTATTCAATACTCCTTCTAGTTGTGTCCTATAAATCAAATCCATTTGCTGTTGTCCTAATTTTAAATTTGAATTGTTCTTTGCTTTCATTTCTTGACCTCTAAATTGTTGATGAACAAAATTCAAATTGGTGCTTGTTAAGTTGGAATTAACCTTGTGGTGAGTCCATCCCTACTTAGTAGGTACTTTTTTGAAGATTTTATTTGGCTAACCATAAGAGGTTAAGGCAAGGAGTTGTAACAAATATAAATACAAATACATACACTTTGTAGAACACAACAAGGAAGATCAATCACAAGCCAAGGAGTGCATTTTATTTTGTGTAATTCAATTTCTTTTGTATTTCCTTTGAGTTGTAATTAAATTTAATTTTGATTAATTAGTGGATTAATTACGTGTAGACGGTGAGTGTGTCTTCAATGGCTCCAACTGTCTAGAAGCCTCACCTTAGGAATCGTCTAGTTTAAAGCTTTTTAGTTAGCAATCTTTAATTTGTGCTTAGTAATTGTTTTGCTTTAATTACTTGTCTAGTATTTTTAAATTGCTTTGCATTGTTTTCTTTGCATAAAATTGTGTCTTCATTCGACTTGTGACTCACGTAGTTTACTTAGAAAAAGGTGTGAGACAAGTTTTGAGGGATAGTTTTTGGCAAGGAAAGACTTGGTACTTAAGAAGTCCTAATGACTCACCTCTCTTTCCTGGAAAGCTACCTTCACTACTATCCTTATCTTTTTTGAGGTAAAATACCTAGGCCACAAGTCCTTAACCATGTCTTCTCCATCTCGCAATTCTAGTGAAAGTGATATGACAATTGTTAAAAACCTTGCGGAAAAAGTTGCCCAAGATGTTCAAGCACTTTCATTTACACAATTGCATCATGAGGCCCGACTTAAAGAAAAGGATGCTCAATTTGCTCTAATACGAGATGAATTGAAAGTGGTTAAAGATGAATTCACAAAATCTAAAAAGAGTTCACATCCATCTAACTCTACGGGTAATGAATCCTATGGGGAACAAAGCCTTAGGATCAATGAATATTATCAACCACGCCCAAGAAGGGGTAGAAGAGAAAAGAAAGAAAGCCCTAGGGAGGTTAGGATAGACCTACCTCATTTCCATGGTAAGGAGAATGTAGAAGCCTATCTAGATTGGGAAATGAAGGTAGAACAATTGTTTGCATGTCACCATGTGAGTGAAGAAAACAAAGTATCCTTAGCCACCCTAAGTTTCCAAGGCAACGCTATGCATTGGTGGACGGCCCTTGAGAGAGATAGGCGTCTTCATAAGGATCCTCCCATAGAATATTGGAATGATCTTAGGGGTGCCTTAAGAGGCCGCCATATGCCTTCATATTACAATAGGGAGTTGATGGACAAGCTCCAAAGACTCCAACAAAAGACCATGAGTGTAGAGGAATATAGGCATAAAATGGAACTATACATGATGAAAGCTTCTATTAGGGAATCTGAATACATTACCATAGCAAGATTTTTAGGTGGGCTTAACCTTGAGATTAGAGATAGAGTTGAACTTTCACCTTACCAAGACTTGAATGATTTGATTCAACTATGTATCAAAGTGGAACAACAAATTTTGAGGAAAACTTCAAGTCATAGGGAAATCTCATACTCTAACTCTTATCCCAAAGAGGAGTATAGAAGAGGGGAAGAGCATATAAAAGAAACATCTCTCGAACCTTCCCAAAATCTACCCAAATACGAGCATATCTCACACACTCAAACTAGAGAAATTCCATGTTTTGGCAATGATCATTTAGCATCTCATTGTTCCAATGAAAGATCTATGATCTTAAGGAACAATGCTAATAATATTGGCCAAGAAAAAGAAACTAGTGAGAGTGAAGAAAATGAGAAAAAAAGAAAGAAATAGAAAAGTCAGTGAGGGGTTGTTTGAAAAAGAAGAAGTGGGATCTACAAAGAATGAGAAATATCTTACAACACCCCTTACAAGCATAGTAAAAATAGAATCTTTAAAGAGGGATTGCATAGGTAAATATGTAGTAGTTTATGATTACCTAAGCCACCTTAGGGAAGTTTTCTTAGTGTTTAAGGCTAATAGTTTGTTTGCTAATAGTGATAAATGTACTTTCTATGTTGATAGTGTAGTGTCTTTGGGTTGTATAGCTAATGAAAATGGGGTACATGTTGACCCTGAGAAAATCCAAGCCATCTAAGAATGGACAACACAACAAAATGTAGGAGATGTTAGGAGTTTTCATGGTTTAACAAGTTTTTATAGGAGAATTGATCCTAACTTCTCAAGTCTAGCTTCACCACTCAATGAGTTAGTGAAGAAAGACACTCCATTTTGTTGGATGGAGAAGCATGAGCCAGCCTTTCAAAGATTGAAAGCTCAACTCACCAATGCACCCATTCTAGCTTTACCAAACTTTGAAAAAACTTTTGAGCTAGAGTGTGATGCATTGGGAGTAGGAATAGGTGTTGGGTTGTTGCAAGATGGGCACCCAATTGCATATTTTATTGAAAAACTTCATGGTGCAACCCTCAACTACTCCATCTATAACAAAGAGCTCTATACACTTGTGAGGGCCCTGCATGAGTCTTTAAAATCTTTAAAGAGTCAACACAAGTTAAAAATACATGCAAAGTGGATGAGATTTCTTGAGCAAATTTCATATGTTATCAAATACAAGAAGGAAAATACAAATATTGTGGTGGATGCTCTATCAAGGAGACATGCCCTATTTTTAAAACTTGGAGCCCAAATTCTTGGATTTGATAACATACCTAAACTTTATAAAGAAGATCAAGATTTTGCACCCACTTTTGCTAAATACCAACATAGAGCACATGGAGGGTTTTATGTTTATGAGGGGTACTTATTTAAAGAAGAAAAACTTTGCATACCCCAAATAACACATAGAAAACTCCTTGTAAATGAGTCACATGAAGGAGGATTCATAAGTCATTTTGGAGTTGATAAAACTCTTGAGCTTTTGAAAGAAAAGAAAATTATGAACTCCTCCCTAAAGAAATATTATGCTAAGTTGCCTAAAACAATAAGAAAACAAAAGGCATGGCAACTTAATAGAATTGATTTTTATACAACTGCTCAAACTAACTCATTTGCTTTGTTTGATGACTCTCATAGATGGACATTTGATCCAGGAGGACGAGTGATATGATTCCACTAGCCAAATAGAGATGATTCTTTGACATTCTATGGAATCAACTTGAGTTGGAGATAGCTTAGGCACTTTTAATACAATTGGATCAATGTTCTATGTTTCAAGAACTCACCAAAACTTGCACCAAACACCAAACTCATATGGAAGATCCATCTATTGCCAATTGAACCGATTAAATTGTGTATAAAAGCAAAAGGACCGAATAGAAAGCTACAATACTGAAATTGAACCGAACAAAACAAAAGAAATGAAGAAGAATCAAATAGAAACAGCTAAGGAGAAGATGAACCGAAGCATATTAAAAAACAAGCTAAAATACCGAATGAAAATGCTAGAAAAGTAAACTAAGACATGTTTTAGCTTCATATGAACATGGAGATGAAAGAAAGAAAAACTTATGGAGATGAAGGACTTGGTTTGGTGATCACGCCACTTGGATGGTGAAGGCTCCAAGATAAGTGAGCTAATGCCGCCACTCGAGAGAACCAAATGCACTCAAGATAAGACAAGGTGAAGGAGAAGACAAAGTTCTCACAATTCTCTCTCAAATTGAGTAGAATTTCTCTATTACCAATTTCAATTCTGAATTGTGAAGGACCCAAGCTCTCCTTTTATAGGAGCAAGGGTCGGCCAAATACAAGCTTATTCTAGAAGCTACCTACTCCTACAACACACCCCCCTGGTAAGCTCACTCCTAAGCTCACGCTTACTTCTAAGCTCACACCTAAGCTCACGCTTACTACTAAGCTCACATCCCCCAAGCTCCTAAACTAAAGCCTAAAAATGCTTTTACAAAAGAGGTGTCTCATGTTTCCCTCTAAGCACTTTTTATTACACAAGAAACTATAAAAAGAGAAAACAACCTTCCATTATTTCCTAATGCCTTGAATTGGCTTCTTATAAGCCTTTGAGGTGGGCTAAGAACACCTTGAGCGTCTATCACTTGAGCCTCTACTTCTTTTTATCCTTGATTATTGGCCTCCATTTTGTCTAGATCTTGATCTCCATCATACTCCCCGAGTTGGAGAGAATTCGACCACGAATTCTGGAGACCTACAGAAAAAGGAGTTAGATCACTGATATTAAATGTATGACTACCTAGGTATGTATCAGGCATATCTAACTCATAAGCATTGTCATTAATCCTCTTTAGGACTTGGAAAGGTCCATCACCACGAGGCATTAGTTTGGACTTCCTTTTAGTAGGAAAACGATCTTTCCTCAAGTGAAGCCAAACCCAATCACCCTCATCAAACAACAATGCTTTTCTCCTCTTATTGGCAAGTTCAGCATACTTGCCAACCTTCTTCTCAATTCTCATCTTGATGTCTTTATGCAAAGTTTTCACAAAAGAAGCCTTTTCATCCCCATCTTTGGACAAGACATCCTCAAGTATGGGAATAGGAAGAAGATCAAGAGGTGTTAAGGGATTAAACCCATAGACAACCTCAAAAGGAGAATGTGAGGTGGTAGAATTTACTACACGGTTATAGGCAAATTCAACATGGGGTAGTAAATTCTCCCACACTCTAGGATTCCCGGAAATGAAGCATCTCAATAGTTGTCCCAAAGTTCTATTTACCACTTCGGTTTGACCATCTGTTTGTGGGTGACAAGTGGTAGAAAATAAAAGCTTAGTACAAAGCTTACCCCACAAGGTCTTCCAAAAGTGACTCAAGAATTTGGGATCTCTATCGGACACAATAGTTCTAGGAATCCCAAGCAAACGTACCACTTCTTGAAAGAAGAGGTTTGCAATATGACATGCATCATCCACTTTGTGGCAAGGAATAAAGTGAGCCATCTTTGAAAAACGATCCACTACCACAAAAATGGAATCCTTTCCCTTTGATGTCTTGGGTAATCCTAAGATGAAATCCATAGATATGTCAACCCAAGGCATTGAAGGGATAGGGAGAGGAGTATATAAACCATGGGGATGCATCCTAGATTTAGCTTTGCGGCAAGCTATGCATTTATCACACAAACTATGAACATGTTTATGCATATGAGGCCAATAGAAATGTTCATGCAACACATCCAAAGTTTTAGCAACCCCAAAGTGACCCATTAAACCTCCCTCATGTGCTTCTCTAACAAGAGATAATCTAATAGAGCATTGAGGAACACAAAGACGTTTTCCTTTGAAAAGAAAGTCATCTTGTATAAAAAAATCTTTGTGCCCTCCTTTAAGACACTCTTGATAGATAAAAGAAAAATCAAGGTCATCATGATAAAGATCCTTAATGTGATCAAAGCCAAGAAATTGAGAACCCTAAAGAGTGAGCAAGGCATATCTTCTAGAAAGCACATCGGCCACAACATTTATTTTACCTTGCTTATGTTTGATCACATAAGGAAATTGCTCAAGGAATTCCTCCCACTTAGCATGCCTCTTGTTATGTTTGTTTTGGCTTTTCAAATATTTAAGAGACTCATGATCACTATGAATCACAAACTCTTTAGGAAAAAGATAATGTTGCCAAGTAAACAAAGCTCTAACAAGGGCATATAATTCTTTATCATAAGTGGAATAGTTGAGATGACTCCCCTTCAATTTCTCACTAAAGTAAGCTATAGGGTGGCCCTCTTGAAGGAGAACAGCCCCAATGCCTATACTTGAAGCATCACACTCAATCTCAAAGGTTTTAGCAAAATTAGGAAGGGCTAAAATGGGAGCATTAGTCAATTTTTCTTTTAAAATCTCAAAAGCTTTTTGTTGTGCTTCTCCCCATTGAAAAACCACATCCTTTTTCACTATATCATTGAGTGGTGCGGCTATTGTACCAAAGTTGGGTACAAATCTTCTATAAAAAGAAGAAAGTCCATGAAAACTTCGGACTTCATTCATAGATGTAGGTGTAGGCCAATTTTGAATGGCCACCACCTTAGCTTGATCCACATGGACCCCTTTGCTACTCACAACAAACCCTAGGAATTCTATATGATCAAGTGCAAACATACATTTAGCAAGGTTAGCATACAAATGTTCCTTCCTAAGGGTTTCTAAAACTTGCCTAACATGCAACCTATGGTCATTCAAAGATAAGCTATAAATGAGGATATCATTAAAATAAACAACAACAAACTTACCAATGAAATGTCTCAAAACATGGTGCATGAGGCGCATGAAAGTACTTGGAGCATTAGTTAAACCAAAGGGCATAACTAACCACTCATATAAGCCAAAGTTGGTCTTAAAAGCCGTCTTCCATTCATCACTCGGTTTGATACGGATTTGATTGTAGCCGCTTTTAAGATCAATCTTTGTAAAGATTTGAGAACCATGCAATTCATCCAACAAATCATCAAGCCTAGGTATGGGATGCCTATACTTGATTGTAATGTTATTGATAGCCCTACAATTCGAACACATCCTCCATGTGCCATCTTTCTTAGGGACAAGGATAATAGGCATAGCACAAAGGCTCATGCTATCTTGGACCCAACCTTATTCAATCAAAGCCTCTATTTGTTGGCGAATTTCCTTAGTTTCACTTGGATTGGTCCTATAGGCCGGACGATTGGGTAAGGAAGATCCCGAAATCAAATCAATTTGGTGCTCAATCCCTCTCAAAGGTGGAAGGCCTTTTGGAGGATCTTGAAACACATCTTGAAACTCCTTTACCAAATTATCCAAACCATGAGAACTATCAACAAGTGGTTCTAACTTAAGAGGTCTAGGGATAGCTAAGAAAATAGAATTGTGAGCCACTATTTCCCTTTGAACCTCATGCCTAGACACAAGAAGTGTAGGCTTAGGACTTTTTTCTTTTTCACTCTCCCTCTTTTTCTTCATTAGAATTTGGTCCTCATGGACTTCTCTTGGAGAGAGAGATTTCAAAGTAACCTTGTGACTATAGAACTCAAAAGAAAGTTTGTTGGTAAAGCCATCATGAAAAACTTTTCTACCATATTGCCAAGGCCTTCCCAAAAGAACATGGGTTGCTTCCATGGGCACAACATCACATAATACCTCATCTTTGTATTTTCCAATAGAGAAATGGATGAGGACTTGTTTATTCACAACTATTTCTCCTCCTTCACTAAGCCATTGCAATTTGTAGGGCTTTGTATGAGAGATAGTAGGCAATCCAAGTTTATCTACTACTCTTGTACTAGCCACATTAGCACAACTACCCCCATCCACTATTAAGGAACAAATGTTGTTTTGAATAAGACATCTTGTATGGAAAATATTTTCCCTTTGACTTTCATCAAAAGGTTGTGAAACTTGTCCAGGAAGTCTTCTCACAACTAACAAATCCCCTTCAAGTGGACTTTCAGTCTCATTCTCACTAGATGCCCTAGAATGTCAAGAATTCCTAGGTGAATCCGAATCATGCTCACTCATGACAATGCCATTATGCACAAACATATTCCTTTTAGAAGGACAATTAGCCGCAATGTGACCATAACCCATACACTTAAAGCATTTCTTACTAGACGATTTAGTTGGTGATTTAGGCATAGAAGTAGAAGGCTTAGATTCCCTTG
Organism: Phaseolus vulgaris; assembly: GCF_000499845.2. NCBI lineage: Eukaryota > Viridiplantae > Streptophyta > Magnoliopsida > Fabales > Fabaceae > Phaseolus > Phaseolus vulgaris. The sequence goes on from NW_027174092.1 coordinate 280,916, forward strand.
GTTTGAAAGAAGAATCTTTATAAGGAAATTTAGAAAAAGATTTTTTGTTCTTCCAAGAATTGTTGTAGTAACCATCATTGGGAGCATTTTTGAAAGAATTTTTCTTAGCAAGTTGGGCTTCCACCTTCATTGCAAGATGACCCAAAGAACCCAATGATGAATACTCTTGAAGTTCAACAATATCTTGAATATCCTTCCTTAAACCACTCACAAACCTAGCTATCAAAGCTTCCTCACTCTCACGTCTATCTACCTTAAGCAATAGCATTTCTAATTCTTTGTAATAAGCATCCACACTTAGCGTGCCTTGTTGAAACCGTTGGAGTTTCAACATGAGGTCTTTCCTAAAGTGTGGTGGCACAAACCTAAGGCGCATTTGATCCTTTAAAGAGTTCCAAGAGTCCACGGTAGGACCCTTGTGATAGATAATGTCCTTTACAACACCATGCCACCATTTCATGGCATAATCACTAAACTCTAAGGTAGCTAGCTTATATTTGTGCTCATCTTGGATCCCATGGATCTCAAAAATTTGTTCACATTTAGCCTCCGAATCTAGGTACACATTAGGATCACTATCCCCATTGAAACTAGGAATTTTGACCGAAGGGAGCTTAGCCTTTGCGTCTTGGTAGTAGCCATCTTCAAGGTGGCGTCTATCTTCATGAGGTCTATATCCATGAAAGTGTTGTTGAGGTCTCCTTCTTCTATGTTCCTCTTCACGGCCATGATCATTGGAAGAGCCTCTAGATGAAGGTCTATGATGATGACGCTCTCCATGGATAGAATGAGAGAACCTAGCTTGCTTCATTTCAATGCTTTGCAATTTTTCCTCCAACCGTCTAATGGCTTCATCTTTGAGTGTAAGGGCTCGCTTGGCCTCTTTTAATTCACCAAGAACAGAAGCTTTGCTAGGAGAATGCTGGTTATAAGACGCATCACTGGAATATGAAGCCATTGGTAAAAGAAAACAGCAAACAACAAAACAGCAAACAAAGTTAAGAAAACAAAGTTAGCCAAAAGAAATTGGAACCAAACTGCCAAAGTGAAGTGTCACTTAAATCACTCCAAAGAAAGAATACTCCCTTGACCAAGCTGATCTTGAGGCCTTGAGTAACCTCAAATGAAATATGTCAAAGCAAGAGCGCACAATCTTCAAAGCACTTCACCACAAAACCAATGAATAATGAAAGACAAGCAAGAAAAGGTATAAGCAATAAAAGGCTATAACAAAAGGAATACTAGATGTATGACAAACTCAAAGAGTAATGAATAAAAGACAAGCAAGAAAATAAGGTACTCAATGAAAAAGAAGGCACACAAAAGAGACCTAAAGAAAAGCACTAGAGTAGATGAAGAAAACAAAAACAGAGCTACTGGAAAAAAAAATTTATGGAAACTGTGAGTGATGTTCACTGATTTAACTGGAACGATATAAAGCGAACTGGATTATGAAATTTTAACCACATAAAGTTCAAGATCTTAGCTCAACAATGGCACTAGAATTACTTAAAAACAGTAAGCCAATTAATTGAGATAAATTTTTCAAAATCACTGCCAGATTATCGTATTTATTTCGGCAGAAGTGCACACTTTTTGTTTTTGATTTATCATTTTTTTTGTACTTTGAATTTTGAAGTACTTCTTTTTTTCTACTGTTTTATAACACTTTGAAGAACACAAATCCATAATTTCAGTGAGTAAATCAATTCCAATAAATGGAAACAGTGAGCACATTTTCAGAAAAACAGAGGAATCCTAACAGGAATGAAAAACAGAATTAAGAACTAGCAAAGACATAATGGAAATGATGTATAGGAACTTGTATAGATCTAAAATACAAGTATGAACTCAATACTAAAACAGAAAATGCACAAAGGATCAAGTATCAAACTCAGAAAACTGTATTACACCAAAGCAAGAAACAACAAAATTCAATAAAAGTACTACAAGAAGTTATCACATTCTTGGAAAAACATGACTATGACAAAACTTGTATGGATTCAAAAAGGAAAAGACACAAACACATGATAGGCACAATTAAGAAAACAGCAATAAAACTCACAATAAGCCTAAAAACAGAAAGGTAAACAGCAAGAAATATAGAGCTCTTGAATTAAAAGTGCAACACAACTCAAAATTAAACAAGAACAAACCTAAACTCTAGATACCACATGATATGATTCCACTAGCCAAATAGAGATGATTCTTTGACATTCTATGGAATCAACTTGAGTTGGAGATAGCTTAGGCACTTTTAATACAATTGGATCAATGTTCTATGTTTCAAGAACTCACCAAAACTTGCACCAAACACCAAACTCATATGGAAGATCCATCTATTGCCAATTGAACCGATTAAATTGTGTATAAAAGCAAAAGGACCGAATAGAAAGCTACAATACTGAAATTGAACCGAACAAAACAAAAGAAATGAAGAAGAATCAAATAGAAACAGCCAAGGAGAAGATGAACCGAAGCATATTAAAAAACAAGCTAAAATACCGAATGAAAATGCTAGAAAAGTAAACTAAGACATGTTTTAGCTTCATATGAACATGGAGATGGAAGAAAGAAAAACTTATGGAGATGAAGGACTTGGTTTGGTGATCACACCACTTGGATGGTGAAGGCTCCAAGATAAGTGAGCTAGTGCCACCACTTGAGAGAACCAAATGCACTCAAGATAAGACAAGGTGAAGGAGAAGACAAAGTTCTCACAATTCTCTCTCAAATTGAGTAGAGTTTCTCTATTACCAATTTCAATTCTGAATTGTGAAGGACCCAAGCTCTCCTTTTATAGGAGCAAGGGTCGGCCAAATACAAGCTTATTCTAGAAGCTACCTACTCCTATAACACACCCCCTTACTAAGCTCACTCTTAAGCTCACGCTTACTTCTAAGCTCACACCTAAGCTCACGCTTACTACTAAGCTCACACCCCCCAAGCTCCTAAACTAAAGCCTAAAAATGCTTTTACAAAAGAGGTGTCTCATGTTTCCCTCTAAGCACTTTTTATTACACAAGAAACTATAAAAAGAGAAAACAACCTTCCATTATTTCCTAATGCCTTGAATTGGCTTCTTGTAAGCCTTTGAGGTGGGCTAAGAACTCCTTGAGCGTCTATCACTTGAGCCTCTACCTCTTCTTGTCCTTTATTATTGGCCTCCATTTTGTCTTGATCTTGATCTCCATCAACGAGCATAGTGTCAACTCAAGAATAAGGCTACTATTCGAGATCGACCATGTAGATCTGAGGATAGATCCTCTAGAGAAGGAAGAGATGATGGACACCATCCAGCCACATACATCCCCCTACTAATGACGAGGACAAAGCCTTGGATTAGGACAAATACTTTTCAAGAGGGAGGGGATGATGGAAGAGGCCCCAACACCAATCCATTGAAAGGCCACCAAAATGTCAAATTGAGGCAACCACTAGAGTTATGGTCAAAGAGGGGTCAAGAGGACGCATTCTACATGTCATAAACTCTAGTGTAGAATAGTTTTTACATTTTTGTCAAAAGTAGCATAGTTTAATTCTTTTGTATTTTTGTTTAAGCATGCAAAGTGTTACCTAAAATGATAATCTAAGTTTAATTAGAGTTTCCTACTCCTAATTAAACTTAGGTCCTGCCCACATTTAGCCTAAGTGGAGCGTAAGGTTCTAGAACTCCTAGCACATGGAAGAATTCTAGAACCTACCTCACATGTGCTGAATTTAGGAGCCACCTTCTGATGTGCCAACATTTGAATTTCCCTCCAATTCTCTTTTCATATTCAGCCCACTCTTGTTATATATAGAGTGCCAAAAATTTTCCAATATCACTCTTTGCCCAAAACCTCCTAGGTTAGGCTCTTAATCTTCCTAAACCGCCACCTTCCAAGTAGAGTTGGCCTCACCACTCTCAAATCCTACCTCTCATGCACCTTCAAGGTCACCACCACTCTTAGGAGGACCTTGTTCCATCTCCAATCCATGAAGCATCCGCAAATCATCTACAAAACCGAAAGAAGGAAGACACAAATCCATCACTTGGCGCCTAATTGTAGTTCACATGGAAAGTGTGACTAGGTGTGCTCCATGTGCTTCAATTAGGTCTGAATGACCGACCATGGTTAGATTAGGTGTTTTTAGAAACCCTAATCTAACCTAGGTTGGTTTTTAGATGCCTAAACTCAACCTAATTACAATTAAGCAAAAATACAAGTAAAATTCCTATTTAACTTTTGACAAAAACAAATTCTACTTTACACTACAGTTTATGGCATCTTGAACATGTATAAGAAGGTTTCACTGCCATCAGTGGCAGTATCCCAATCTTCTTGAAGCTTCTTAGCCATGGCTCTAAGGGTTGGCCCAATTCTACACTTTGACGGGCCTGCATTTGAGTTGGTGCTTGGGCCTCTACCATTAGTAGTGATGACAGTAGAGACGTAGAAGTTGGATCAGACGCCCGAGCTCGACCTTGTCTTCACCAAAACCGGCTTGTAGGATGTGGTCCCACACGATAATGACCCAATGGTGATCTTAGTGGTAACAGTCGGCAGAAAGGTAATTTGTGTCCTCGTCGACCAAGGAAGCTCAGCCGATGCGATGTTCTGGTCAACCTTCAACAAGCTACAGTTGTCTCCCGACCAGTTGAGGCCTTACGATGGTTGCCTGTATGGATTCGCGGGAGACCAGGTACAGCGTCCCACACTGCCAACATCAGGTATCTTGTTGTTAACGTCCCCTTAGCCTATAATATACTTTTGGGCAAGCCTGCTTTGAATAGGGTTGGAGCAGTGGTCTCTTCGAGGAATGAAGATGAAGTTTTCTTCCCTTGAAGGAGTCGTGATCACCCTGAAACTTGATCAGAAGGAGGCTAAGAGGTGCTACGAGAACAACCTCAAAACAAATATAGGAGTGTGCGTAGTCACCACCCAACCTCCAAGGGAAGAAGGGGTCACCCGTATCGAGATCGCCTGGGAGAGACGACCCAAGCCTGCAAAAGAAGTGTTGGAGAGAGAGATCGTGGGTAAGAAGTTCAAGCTTGGCTAGTCTTTGGGCCAAGAAGCACAAGACTAGATTGTCGAGGTCATAGCACGACACATAGATGCATTCGTATGGTCAGCCTCAGACATGCCTGGCATCGACCCCAATTTCCTGTGTCATCACCTCACCATGGACCCTAAGGTCCGACCTGTCCGCCAGAGAAGGAAAAAGTTCAATGATGATAGGCGCCAGGTCATCGGAGAAGAGACACAGAAGCTGTTGAGCGCTGGCCACGTCAGGGAGATCCAATACCTAGAGTAGCTGGCGAACGTAATGTTGTTCAGGAAGGCCAATGGGAAGTGGAGGATGTATGTGGACTTCACAGATCTCAATAAAGCCTTTCCAAAGGACTCCTACCCGCTGCCCAGTATCGACGCCCTGGTAGACAACGCCTTAGGGTGCAAACTCCTTAGTTTCCTGGATGCCTTCTTGGGGTACAATCAGATTTGCATGCATCCCAGGGACGAATGCAAGACGGCGTTCATGACAGAGCTCTCCTGTTACTGCTACAAAGTCATGCCCTTTGGGCTCAAGAACGCAGGGGCGACCTACCAGCGGTTGATGGACAGAGTACTTGCGCCCATGATAGGGCGAAATGTCCAGGTGTATGTGGATGACATGGTGGTCACCTCCCAGGTGAAGGACCAGCACGTCGTTGATTTGGAAGAGCTATTTACCACAATAGCTAAGTACAGGTTGAAGTTGAACCCTGAAAAGTGTGTGTTCAGGGTAGAGGCAGGCAAGTTCTTAGGGTTCCTACTCACTGAGCGTGGGATAGAGGCAAACCCCGAGAAGTGTGCTGCAATCATAGCTATGCGCAACCCGATCTCAGTGAAGGAGGTGCAGCAGTTGACAGGGCGGATGGCCGCTCTGTCCAGATTTATGTCAGCAGGAGGAGATTAGGGGCATCCCTATTTCCAGTGCCTGAAAAGAAATAGCTGGTTCATCTGGACCAAGGAGTGCGAGGAATCCTTCCTCAAGTTGAAGGGGTACTTGGCCAGCCAACCAGTATTGTGCAAGCCACAGCCAGGCACCCCGCTTCGCTTGTTCTTCGCTGTCACAGATCGGGCGATCAATTCGGTCCTAGTCCAGGAGAGGGATCAGGTATAAAGGCCGATATATTTCGTGAGCAAAGTTTTGCAAGGGCCTGAGGTGAGGTATCAGGCCATAGAGAAGGCAACATTGACGGTAGTGTTTTCAGCACGAAGACTTCACCACTATTTCCAGAGCTTTACAGTGATCCTGATGACAGACCTGCCCATTCGCAAGGTCTTACAAAAGCCTGATATGGTAGGACGAATGGTGCATTGGGCGGTGGAATTATCAGAGTTTGATGTGCATTACGAACTTAGAGGCCCTATCAAAGGCCAAGTTTATGCTGACTTCGTGGTAGAACTCTCCTCAGCAGCCACGCACCAAAAATGAGCAGATTACAGGTGGGTCCTCTCCGTAGATGGGTACTCTAATAACAGGGGAGTGGGGTTGGTGTCATCTTGGAAGGACCAAATGGGTTGTTGATCAAGCAGGCCCTGCGGTTTTCTTTCAAAGCCATGGGGCCCTGATAGCTGGAATGCTCCTAGCTAAAGACATGGGGGCCAAGAGTTTGATGGCGAAGAGTGACTCCCTATTAGAAATAGGGAAGGTTACGGGAGAGTACCAAGCCAAGAACCCCCAGATGATCGCATACCTACTGATGGAAGAGTATCTTCATTCTTGTAGAATTTTTGGTGGAATTAGCGAAAGCTTAATGGAGGTTCACGATCAAGGCTCTCCTAGGAGATGTGGCTGCCTTGGAGGTGCATGTCAGGTATGAAATGAGAGTGGTGAGGCCATCTCTTTTTGGTAGAATGAAAGTTGAAGATCAATAGTCTAACCTTGAGAGGTTTTTTACAAGTAGTGATATTGGCTAAAATTTGGAAGCAATTCACTATTATATTAATCTTGCAATTACATGAGCCAAACCCTCTTATTTATAGTGTTTAGAGGGCTGGAAATTCAAATGAAAGTGGAGGGAAATTTAAATGAATTCCCTCCTAAAAAATGGCGCCCAAAGAAGCACATGGGAAGGGTGTGGCTAGTTTGCATGCTCACCCCTCTATGGGCTTTCTAGACCGGCCATGGTAAATTTAGAGGTTTTTAGAAACTCTAAGTTTACCTAGGTTGGTGTTTTAGGTGCCAAAATTAATTCTAAGAAAAATTACAAATAAAGTTCCTATGCTAATTTTGACAAGAAATTAAAGTCTACTCTACACTAGAGTTATAGCATCTTTGATCATGTAATGGGAAGTTTCTCTGCCATCCGTAGCCATATCCTAGTCTTCTTGGATCCTTTTGGCCATAACTCTAGTGGTTAGCCCAAATCTACCATTTGGTGGGCTTGCATGTGGGCTTGTGCTTGGGCCTCTTCCATCACCTACAGTATGTCCAGGTCCTAAAGGAGACTTTCGCAGTGTTTGAGTTAGTACATGTCCCTCAAGAACAGAATGCCCGAGCTGACTTGCTAACAAAGCTCGCCAATTCAAGCAAGGGGGGCAGGCAGAGGACAATCATACAAGAGACCCTGAGGACACCTCAAACCACCACAGTCGTCACAGTGGAAGTCCAGCAGATAAGAATCGTAGAAGGTGTTAAGAGAAGTCACCGGTCGTTGACTCAAGAAACCCTGAAAACGCCCAAAATAAGCACATACGCATTACCAGAGGAAGAGTCAATGCAATTTTGCCTAGTTGAAGGAGGCAAAACCTGGAAAACACCTTACCAACGCTACTTAGCTTATGGGATACTCCCACTGGAACCCACAGAGGCCAGAGTAGCCAAGAAGAATTCGAGCAAATACACCCTGATCGACAGGAATTTGTTCAAACACGGGTATACTCACCCTACCCTAATATGTGTACATGGTGAGTAGTGCACGCACATTATGGCAGAACTTCATGAGGGGATATGCGGGAGTCACATCGGTGGTCGAGCTCTCTCATCGAAGGTTGTTCGCGCAGGATATTACTGGCCAACTATGAAGGATGATTGCACGAGGTATGCACAGCAGTGCAAGCAATGCCAGCAACATGTTGATTGGCACAAGGCGCCCCTAGAAGAGTTGAGATCGATTTATAGCCCATGGTCGTTTCATACTTGGGGAATTGACATTCTGGGGCCATTTCCTTTAGTAGTGCGGCATATGAAGTACCTTGTGGTTGCCATTTAGTACTTCACAAAGTGGATAGTGGCTGAGCCGATAGCGCATATCACAACCCACAAGGTCCAAAACTTTGTGTGGGAGAATATAATAGCCGCTTTGGAGTCCCAAAACAGCTGGTGTCCGATAATGGCACCCAGTTTGAAAGGCAACAATTGGGCAAGTTGTGCACAGAACTGGGTATAAAGCAGATGTTCGCATCAGTCGAACACCCCAGACGAACAGGCAGGTCGAGTCTTCCAACCGATTTCTGCTCAGAGGTCTGAAGAGAAGGCTAGAGAAAGCCAAGGGGACCTGGGCAGAAGAGGTTCCTAGAATTGTGTGGGCTTACCACACCACTCCCCAGTCCACTACCAAGGAAACACCCTTTAGCTTAGTGTATGGTTCGGACGTGATGATTCCCGTAGAGATCTAGGAGAACTCACCGCGTTTCCAAAACTTCGTGGCGGAAGAGTCCAACGGAGAAAGAAAGGTGAACCTGGATCTACTGGAAGAAGTCAGGGAAGAAGCAATGATCAAGGCTGAAGCCTTGAAGAGAAATGTGGAGTACATGTGCAACTCCAAGCTGAGACCTCGGTAGTTCCAGGTCGCCGACCTGGTGATGCGAAAAGCCCACCCATACCAGTTAGAAAACAAGTTGTCTTCCAAGTGGACTAGTCCATTTCGTGTGATAGAGGCCCTTGGGAATGGAGCATACAGGCTCGAGACTTTAGAAGGTGGAGCAATCCCTCGCACGTGGAACGCGACCAACCTTAAGTTTTATTTCAGTTAAGTTATTGCATTGTACACAGTTTTAGGGGACACTCTTTTTCCCTTATAAGGGTTTTTTAACGAGGTCACCCAGTAAAATTTCAGTTATTCAGTCAAAGAGATATACTTGTAAGTACTTTGTACAGTGCAGTTAATGAACCTCTCCCTTGGGTTAGAAACACCAAGATTGGAAATAGTATGGTTCCTAAGTGAGCCTCCCTCTTGCGTGGGAACGCCAAGGTCGAGACAGAAGGTTCCCCCAGTTAAAATCCTCCCTTGCCTTTATGCGGCGAGGACAAGGTCAGTTAATGAACCTTTCCCTTGGGTTAGAAACACCAAGATTGAGAATATTATGGTTCCTAAGTGAGCCTCCCTCTTGCGTGGGAACGCCAAGGTCGAGACAGAAGGTTCCCCCAGTTAAAATCCTCCCTTGCCTTTATGCGGCAAGGACGAGGTCAGTTAATGAACCTCTCCCTTGGGTTAGAAACATCAAGATTGGGAAAAGTATGGTTGCTAATTGAGCCTCCCTTTTGCGTGGGAACACCAAGGTCGAGACAGAAGGTTCCCTTAGTTAAAATCCTCCCTTGCCTTTATACGACAAGGACGAGGTCAGTTAATGAACCTCTCCCTTGGGTTAGAAACACCAAGATTGGGAATAGTATGGTTGCTAATTGAGCCTCCCTCTTGCGTGGGAACGCCAAGGTTGAGACAAAAGGTTCCCCCGGTTAAAATCCTCCCTTGCCTCTATGCGATGAGGACGAGGTTAGTTAATGAACCTCTCCCTTGGGTTAGAAACACAAAGATTGAGAATAGTATGGTTCCTAAGTGAGCCTCCCCTTTGCGTGGGAACGCCAAGGTCGAGAACAGTATGGTTCCTAGGTAAAGGTCTCCCTTGTCTTGTAAGACAAGGTCGAGAACAGCGCGGTACCTAGTTAAAGATCTCCCTTGACCTTTTGAGTCAAGGTTGAGAGCAGCATCTCCCTTACCTCTGTTTGGCAAAGGATAGAACGAAGAAGGAGCTTGGGTAAACACTGCATCTATCCTAAGATGACGAAGAAAGATTAAAGTCAAGCGAGCGGTAAGGAAGCGTGCTACCTAAGTCAGAAAGGTCGTAAACCGTTGTTAAACTAAGCAAGTCAGGCAAAGCAGCTAACAACAAAAAGGGAACAACATCAAACAGAAAGCATATTTTATAAATACAAGGTATATGTACAAGTTATCAGAATATGCATCAAACAACCAAATAGTTACAACAAGAGGAAGTCACTCCTTGGCATTGACCAGCTGCCCATCAACGATCTTCCTTGACAAGTCGATTTGAGAAAGATCCACCCCAGGGTGTGCGCAGGCAACCTGGGCCATGGCATCCTCAAACCCAACAGCATAGGCGTTAGCAACATCGTTGGTGAGCTCCGTCTTGGTCTGATTGAAGAGTTCATCCTTGCGGACTAGCTCTTCTTCCAGCTGACCAAGTCGTACCTCTTGCTGAGTGGCCCTTTCCTCAAGCCTGGCCATCTTTGCCAGCGACTCTTTTGCCTTCTCCTGCAGGTCGACGACCTCAGTTCAGAGAGTCAAGATCTTCAAGTGAGCGCTCAGGGTTTCCTGGGACTTCTCAAACAGAAGCTTCTTGGTCTCCTTGTCAGTTTGGCGAAGATCTGACACCTCCAGATAAAGTGTGGTTTCGCGTTGTGTGAGTTTCTTGATCTAGAGGGCGTCTTAGCTTGTAGTCTCCCTCAGCTTCTGCATCTCAGTCCTCAGTTCCTGCACTTTGGTCATGGCAAGACTAGATGCAACGAGAAAGTCCCCAAGGCATTTGGCTACATGCTCTTGCAGGGGGTCTTCCCCCAAGCTCTTCATCCTCTCTCGATCTTGGAAGGATTGAAGGGTCTGTTGGAGGAAGGCAGGCAAGTCAGCAGCAGAAGGCGTGCCATAATCACCCCAGAGGCGCTCTCCCCCCCCCCCCCCCCCGCCTTCATGTACCACGATGCAACGAGGAGAAGATGCACTTAGAGGATTTTCCCTAAAGGAGGGGGCGCGGTCGTCTGAGGCGGAGTTTGTTGGAACCGCGACATCAGTTGTTCTCTTCCTCTTGAAGTCGAGGCCTGAACAGGTGTCCTTTTTCCTCAGAGGCAGTGGCCTCAACAACCCCCTTTTGCCTATGATCTATGGGGGCTGGAGCAGAAGGACTTGGGGCAGAAATGGTCGTAGTAGGGGCATCAGCAGGGGCCGAGGCATTGGCATCAGAAGGACTAGGAGCAACCTTGCGTTGAAGGGCCACTTCAGCAAGTTGTCTCCTCTTCTCGGCATTGAGCACTATATCTGCACAAGAAAACAATATTGCATGAGAGGCTAAACCAACACAACATACAAGTAAAGACAGGTAAAGGCAGAAGAAAGGGGAAACAACTACCGAAGCCTTGAGAACCTTGGGGTTGTACTCAAGCTTGATCAATTCAGTGGTGTTGAACACCACCCCCAAGCTGGAAAGGAACTCACACACCTCACGATCGGGCGGGGTCAAGTCCTCAAGGCTTCTAGGCTTCTTGAGCCCTGGTTTCTCCACCCAATAGAGTGGGAACCCATCCAACAAGGTAGGATCATGTTTGCTACAACATATCTTAAAGAACTTCCCTTTGAAGCCCTTGTAAGACTGTTGAAAGAGAGTTAGAAGAACTCTCCCAACAACTCCATTGAAGCTCATCCATAACTTCTTTCCAGGATTCTTTGCTTCGAAGAAGTAGAGGAAGACGTCCACTAATGGCGTATGGCCAAAGTGGTTGCAGAGGATGGCAAAGGCCCGTACAAAGGCCCAGCTGTTGGGATGCAGCTAGGCAGGGGCCACATTTACCTTAGTTAGAAGTGCACGCTCGAACCCCGTGAATGGAAGGCGAAGCTTGAGCCATTTAAAGGTGGTGGAGTACATGAAGAAAAAGGGGTCTCCGGGGTCTACGCGGTCATCGACGAACACGGGTTCGCCTTCCCTACAAGGTAGAACCTTCACATACACATCATGCTCCCTCCCGAAGACGCGGTACTTCTCGTCGGACTCGCCTTCTTTGTACGCCTCTATGTCCTTAAAAGAGGTAATTTGAGAGGTTTCTGCTAGAAGGCTATTAGAAGCCCAACGGTATAGTGACTTGTAGTCGATGGAGGGAGACGGGTTTGGTGTAGTTTTAGTTCGAGCCATCTCGAAAGGAAAAGCTAAGGAAGGAGAGAAGAAGAAAAAAAAGAAAAAGGGTTTTAAAGGAAGACGATGGTGCGATTCAGTAATCCAGAAAACACAGACGCGAAAACGAAGAGCGTGAATCATAAAATGCAGAAAACATAAACAGTCCCAGAATAATTATAGCATGTTATGAGTGTTAGAATATATAGCCTTAAACGAGAGGGGGGTGAATTGTTTACGAGGGGGTTTTGAAACTTTTTAAGCTTTAACAAAATTCTTTGTATGAATCCAAAACAGAAATCAGGTTAGCCAAGAACAAGATCAATAAAACAGCAAAGCAGCAGAAAAACAATCGGTTGTTTTTGCGAAACACTCGGTTGTTTTTGCGAAACACTCGGTTGTTTTTGCGAAACAATCGGTTGTTTATACCAGTAAAAACTAAAAACATAATGTAAATGAGTTTAAGGGTAAGAGAAAGATACACCAATAGTTTATACTGGTTCACTCATAAACCAAGAGCTACATCCAGTCCCCAGAAAACAACTGGGTAATCCACTAAGTAATCAAACCAGATTACAACAAACAATCCACCAAAGCAGTGACCTTGAACCCTTCAAGAAACACACTCACTTTGGAAATTCACACACCAAGAGTATTGATCTTGACCACCTCAAGAGCACACAACACTCTTTGGCAACACAACACTAGAAATACAGAAGGTTGAGAAGAGATTACACTCGTTTACAGAACAATCTGAAATCAATGCAAATGCAATCCTATTCCACTTTCTTAGAAAACCCAAAGCTTTGATGTGAATGTTCAAATCTTGAATCAACTCTTTCACAACTGAAAAACTCAAATATGTTTTATTACCTGTTTGAAAACATAAACAAACTATTTATATTTTCCAAAGATTGGTCAAAGCATTTAATGAAGGAGCGTATTCAATTGGAAATCATTTAAATCTCATTCAACCATCAAAATAGAATTCTATTAGGATTTTCAAAGAAACAATCGGTTGAAACCACGAAACAACTGATTGTTTGGTTTGGCAGTTAAGTCAACCAAACTTAAACAATTTTCAACCTTTTCAAAAACTCCTAAGAGTAAAACAACCGGTTGATTCGACAAAACAATAGGTTGTTTTTCACTTAGTTTGAAAAACACTTTATTTTAAAAAGGATTTAAAACACATCAGTTTTAGATTCAACAAAGGAGTGGATTACATATAAAACTACCCAGATCCCTCCCAAAACACAGCAGCAACACAACCTTGCATCAAGCGCAAAGGGTTTGGATTCTTCAAAGCACAATTTGCATTCTTCAAAGCACTTGATCACTCTTGATCAACAATCTCCCCCTATTTGATGAAGACAAATCCCTAGTTGCTTGTGTTGGACTTTGATTAAATCTGAAGCAGCACCTGCAAAGCAAAACTTATGCAAACCAGAGCATCATTAATAACAGGTTAGAATAGCACATTAACTAGTTTTCTACATAAACCTTAGAGCAGAAAAAACAACATAAATAGCAAGCCAAAAACAAACTCTAAACATCAGCAGCAACAGCAGAATAATAAACATTCAAGTAAACATTCAAGCAAATAGAGTTTGGCAGAGTTTAAGAAGAACAACACAAAAACCAAATAATCTCCCCCTATTTGTCTTCACAAATAGACTTTACGAAGAGAGAAAACAAATTATAGAAAGAAAGAACAACAAAGCCGTGACAGATTGACAAAACAATCAGTTGTTTCGAGAGATCAACCAGTTGTTTTTCTTCAGTCTTCCTTTCCATACTGTAGCTAAAAAATATGATTCTGAACAGCTTCAATCTGTTCATCAAGAGTCTGAAAGCGAGTGTCCATATTCTGGAATCTGTTGTCAAAGTTCTGAAAGTTTGAGACACAAAGATCATGAAGATTCCTTTGATTTTCAACAAAGCCATTAAGCCTATCCACCATGTATCTTTCAAAGGAAGTCATTGAAGAAGTCCCTTCTCCTTGATGTCCAACACTTGTCCCAGCACCAAAGTCAGTTGCAGGTTGTTATGCATCTTGAACATTCATATCAGCACCTTCTTGATCTTCGTCATCATTTTCAGCTTGAGCAGCACTTGAGGAACCATCATGTTCACCATCCTTGCTTACCCATCTTCCATTGATCTTAGTAAAACCCATCTTGCTTAGTGAACCATTGTTCACTTCAAGTGTTGATTTCACCAACTCAAATGTTTCATCCTCAAGATTCACTTCAAAATAGAGTAAAAACTTAGAAATCAAGACAGCATAAGGACAATGGTAATCACTTAACCTCAATGACTTTTGCATATGCTCCTTGATGATATGAATCCAATTTATCTTGACTTTGTTCATGATGCAATAGATATAGACAAGATCTTCCTCAGTTAAAACATAATGGTTGCTTCCTCTAGGTGTTAAAATCCATATAACAATGAGAGCTAGCAACCTTTCATTTAACTTCAAACCTCCAACAGAAGAAGTTCTTATTCGAGTTTAAGGATTTTTCAAACAGCTTCTATAGTACTGAACTTTGTTGAAGTTTTCCATTACACCAATATTTCCTTTATTGATTCTCAGCCCAACATATTTCAAACCAATTACAACAGCCCATACATCATGGGTAATCTCCATATCTACCCCCTTAACATGAGAAACAAGATTGTTACCTTCAAACTTCAAATTTGTGTAGAAAACCCGAATTAGATCCGAATATATGTTCCCCTTCATCTCCAAGAACCTCTTCAACAGTTGTTCTTTGAAAAGCCTTCTCACATTGTCCAGCTTTTGGCTTTTCAACCAATCAAAGGAGACAGCGTTTGGGTTGTTTATCACTTTTCTACTTGTTTCAAAGCGATACTTCTCAATCAGTACATTATCCCCGAAAACCAGACCTCAAGACGTCCTCCTGATCTCACAACCCTGGTTTTAATCCTCTTTGATGTAGGTGGAGTGGAATCCATGGAAGCAGAATGAGAAAAAGGCACACACACAAGGAGAGAAAGAGATGTAGCAAGAGATGAGCCAATGGGTTGTTTTTGTGAAGGAAAACAGGTGCAACAGATTTTATAGCAAAGCAGAATCCCTCTTTGATCCTTTGGTGGTAGTGGGTTTTAGTCTTCAAGGTAGAAAACTGGTCCAAGCCTTGCACAGAAAACGTCAGCGTAGAGAAGCAAAATACATTGTCAGCACATGTGACTTTTGACTAGATATAAAGGCTCTTGAATTTCCAAGATATGGAATATATTCCTTTATGACAAGATGTAACTTCCTTTAGAACCAAATCAGGCTTTCAAGACTGCTTTATTGACTTAAAGACTCATTAATTTTTGAATTTGCAAAAGATAGAATGCATGAAGAAATTAAATCAATTCTTCACAGTGTTGTCAGAGAAGAAACAATCGGTTGTTTCGAGGAAACAATCGGTTGTTTTTCTGCAGCAACAATAGTATTTGTATTTTAAACAGAAACTGAAAAAAGTTTAAAATAGATGTAATTTCTCTTATGTAGATGAAGAATTTGATATGAATTTATAAATTGAAAAACAGAGATAAGGAAGGTCTTATCCTTTTATGAAGTTCCTTCAATGAGTCATTGTTTGTGATCAAGAATGCTTCTTTTTGCCTTTCAAGAAATCTTGGATTAGTACACATCCTTAATTCAACTCCAGTCACATTTCTTTTCTTCCAAGGACTTGATTAGATAACTTAGGACTTCATGTTTCTCTAGTATCCCTGCATCAAAATGAATTCAAGCAACAAAATTTGGTCCCCTTACAAATGTGGGTCCTTTTGATTTATCTTTATCATTTGAAACCTCACAACCCTTGGGATTACATTGTAAAATACCTTTAGGAACTGAATATTTCCTGATTTTACAGAATCTAACTGAGTGGCCTCTTTTCATGCAATAAAAGCATGTAACAACCATTTGTTTCGACTTAACAATCGGTTGTTTTCCTGACAGTTTTGAAAAAGACTTTGAAAACTTATCTTGCTTGTTCTGTGGATTAAAACCTAATCCTGCTTTTCCAAAAACACAATTTTGAGATGCCAAGCATTCTCAAAGTTGGATTTACCCTTTGAAAGCTTATCCACAGTTCTAATAAGATAATGAACTTTATTTTCAAGGTTTTAACAATTTTCACAAAAAAAAGAGTCACACTTGCAAGAAGATTTTTTGCAATGCATTTCAAGGTTTTCAAAATCATTTTTTGATTTTTCCAGTTCTTCTTCAAGTATCTCGACTCTATTTTCAAGCCAGTTATTCAACCCTTTCAATCGATTGTTTGAGAGAGCCAATCGGTTAGCTTCTTCATGAGTTTCTTTAAAAGCTTGAAGAAGTTGGCTATAATTTTCAGCAATTAAGGAAGCACAAGAACTTACACTGCTTGAGCTTCTTGAATCATCATCTCCTTCTGCTATTAAAAAAAGATTAGCTTTTTCATCTTCACTTGATGAGGAGGTTGATGAGGAGACTTCATTTTCATCCCAAGCAATATATTCTCTTTTTTATTTCCCTCTCTTTTCCTTATTGCTTGACTTCTTTTCATTGCTTTCTTTATTTGGGCAATCATCTTTTATATGCCCTTGTTCACCATAACCAAAGCAAGTATAATTGTTAGAATTGAAATCACTAGTTTTCTTGTTTCCATACCTTTCTTTGTTGGCTTCTTTGTTGCACTTTCTCTTCAAGAATTTGCTGAAATTTTTGGACAACAAGCTTAGATTTTCTTCCTCACTTTCATCACATGAATCTAGCTTCTTCTTGTAATTGGCAGCTTTCAATGCAATGTTCCTTACATGTTTATCCTCACTTTCTTGAACATTGAGTTTATTCATCTCCAACTCATGTTCTATAAGCTTACCAAACAAGGAAGTCGTGGTCAAGGATGTCAAGTCTTTTGATTCAGAGATTGCAGTTACCTTTGGTTGCCAAGATCTATCAAGACAATTGAGAATCTTGATGTTTAGCTCCTCTTTATCAAAGGTTTTTCCAAGACTCATTAGATGGTTGATGATGTGAGTGAATCTCTTTTGTACTTCAACAATTGATTCTCCCTTGAGCATTCTAAACATCTCATACTCTTGAATTAGAGTATGTTTCCTAGCTCTCTTCACATCATTTGTTCCTTCATGGGTGACTTCTAGAGTATCCCACATTTCCTTAGCCGATGCACATTGAGAGATCCTGAAAAATTCATCCGAATTCAAAGTAGAGGTTATGATATTCTTAGCAATGCAATCAAACTTGGCCTTTTTTTTTATCAGCATCAGTCCATTGGGACCCAGGTTTTTCAAAAGAATATCCATCCTTTTCAAATTTAGGAATAAAAGGGTCATTTTCAATTGCATCCCAAATTCCTTTATCAAGAGATTCAACAAAGATTTTCATTCTAACTTTTCAAAATTGATAATTGTTAATTGAGGCACCCTCCCCAAAAGGTAGATTTTTAGCCATAGAAAAAATATTTTAGGATCAAACTTGAATATTTTTCAAGTACCAAACTCTTGATGCCAATTGTTAGAATATATGGCCTTAAACAAGAGGGGGGTGAATTGCTTAACAGGGGTTTTTGAAACTTTTTAAGCTTTAACAAAATTCTTTGTATGAATCCAGAACAGAAATCTAGTTAGCCAAGAGCAAGATCAATAAAACAGCAAAGCAGCAGAAAAACAATCGGTTGTTTATACCAGTAAAAACTAAAAACATAATGTAAAGGAGTTTAAGGGTAAGAGAAAGATACACCAACAGTTTATACTAGTTCACTCTTAAACCAAGAGCTACATCCAGTCCCCAGAAAACAACTGGGTAATCCACTAAGTAATCAAACAAAATTACAGCACACAATCCACCAAAGCAGTGACCTTGAAACCTTCAAGAAACACACTCATTTTGGCAATTCACACACCAAGAGTATTGATCTTGACCACCTCAAGAGCACACAACACTCCTTGGCAACACAACACCAGAAATACAGAAGGTTGAGAAGAGATTACACTCGTTTACAGAACAATCTGAAATCAATACAAATGCAATCTTATTCCACTCTCTTAGAAAACCCAAAGCTTTGATGTAAATGTTCAAATCTTGAATCAACTCTTTCACAACTGAAAAACTCAAATATGTTTTCTTACCTGTTTGGAAACATAAACAAACTATTTATATTTTCCAAAGATTGGTCAAAGCATTTAATGAAGGAGCGTATTCAATTGGAAATCATTTAAATCTCATTCAACCATCAAAACAGAATTTTGTTAGGATTTTCAAAGAAACAATCGGTTGAAACCACGAAACAACCGATTGTTTGGTTTGGTAGTTAAGTCAACCAAACTTAAACAGTTTTCAACCTTTTCAAAAACTCCTACGAGTAAAACAACCGGTTGATTCGAAAAAACAACAGGTTATTTTTCACTTAGTTTGAAAAACACTTTATTTTAAAAAGGATTTAAAACACATCAGCTTTAGATTCAACAAAGGAGTGGATTACATATAAAACTACCCAGATCCCTCCGAAAACACAACAGCAACACAACCTTGCATCAAGCACAAAGAGTTTGGATTCTTCAAAGAACTTGATCACTCTTGATCAACAATGAGCATTAGAATCATAGGGCAAGGGCGATCATAAAGTAAAAAGCATATCTTTTAACAATCAAGGTTCGAGGGTTGAAGTGGTTGAGGAAGAAGAGAGAGTGTTTCGAGAGTAAGAAAATGCTTGAGAAATGATAAAGAGAAGTATTGAAACAGTGAAGGGGCGTAGGGGTTTGAAGGGTTTAAACGTATACAAAGAAGCGCAAGCGGCAACGAGTCTTAGCCGTTGATCTTGCCACGTGTACACTGATTAAAAATTATGGTGAGACGTCACTTCGGTGCACTCTTCACATCCGGTCACCCCAGTGCCACGTAGGTCGCTA